>NC_058521.1:265925437-266225437 GCF_904849725.1 Hordeum vulgare subsp. vulgare
AGGGGGCTCCTAGGTCGGTACTGCTCTGATACCAACTTGTCACGCCCAAGATGTGACCCTATCCTCAATTTGGCACGAAGGCCTCGTCAGGGATAGAAGTGCATCTCGTCGTGTCACAGTAATGGATATTGTTACAAGTACATGTACTGAAAAGAAGATATATATATATATATATAGAATTGGCTTACACTCGGCACAAGCTACGTCAGAGTCACATCAGTACATTACATAATCATCAAGAGTAAGAGCAGGGTCCGACTACGGACGAAAAACAAACAAGAAAAATAAGAACAACGTCCATCCTTGCTATCCCAGGCTGCCGGCCTGGAACCCATCCTGGATCGAAGAAGAAGAAGAAGAAGAAGCAACTCCAAATGAACAATCAAGGCGCTCACGTCAAATAATCTTTACATGTACCTGCAACTGGTGTTGTAGTAATCTGTGAGCCACAGGGGACTCATCAATCTCATTTCCAAAGGTATCAAGACTAGCAAAGTTTAATGGCTGAGGCATGGTTAAGTGGTGAGGTTGCAGCAGCGGCTAAGAATATATTTGGTGGCTAACTTATGAGTACAGGAAATAAGAGGGGGAAGATCTACGCATAATGGACGTGAGCTACTGATGATCAAATGAATGATCCTGAACACCTACCTACGTCAGACATAACCCCACTGTGTCCTCGATCGGAGAAGGACCTGACGAAAGAGACAGTCACGGTTACACACACAGTTGGCATATTATAATTAAGTTAACTTCAAGTTATCTAGAACCAGTGTTAAACAAAGTTTCCATGTTGCCACATAACCGCGGGCACGGCTTTCCGAAAGATTTAACCCTGCAGGGGTGCTCCAACTAGTCCATCACAAATTACCACAAGCCGCATAGAAATCCTCAATCACGAAGCTCGCGATCTCGTCGGATTCCCTAGTGGAAAACCTCAACTCCGAGATTACACAAAGCATCACCGGAATCCCGATGCACAAGATATCTCGTCAAAGGTAAAACTAATCCAGCAAGGCCGCCCGACATGTCGACGAACCCGATAGGAGCCGGGTATCTCGTTCTCAGGACACGACGGATGGAAAAGCCTACATGTACCAAACCTCGAGTTACCCCGTGGTGGCCCCGAAGTCTGTCCTTTTGGGACAAACACCATCAGCACTGGCCCCCCTGTTTATGTAAAATTACTCCTCGGGTAGCGCTAACTCCCTATGCATTTCAGTGTTAACAAAATCATTATGTTTGGCAAATGTAGAACCAATGTTGGGCCTTGCGAGACCAGCTTTAAACTAAAACGAATTATCAAGGGGGTCCCCATAACAACCCCGATCGTGTTAGGAGCGCTCAATTATGGATCATAACACCGGTAGCCGAAACTAAGGGGGCAAAGGTGGAACAAAACACCAGGCTAGAAAGGCCGAGCCTTCCACCTTTTACCAAGTATATAGGTGCATTAAATTAAATAGCATTTAATATGGTGATAGAACAAGGAACCCATGTAATCACATGGAAGCAACTGCACCTGCAACTAGCAACTCTACACAGGGTTAAGCAAGCGGTAACATAGCCAATCAGTGGTTTGCTAGGTCGAACAGGTTGAAAGTTTTCATGGCATTGTTGAGAGGCTGATATTTAACATGTGGTAGGCAACGAGACACAATCGATAGAAACGGTAATACTAGCATGACAATGATAGTAATGGTATCTGGGGAAATGGTCATCTTGCCTGAGATCCTGCTTGGAAGAAGAATGCCTCCGCGAAGCAAACGAACCGACGTAGTCGAACAGGTCCTCACAATCCGGCACGCTGCGGAACTCTAACGAGACGATGCAAACCGGAAACACAAATGAACACACGGAATTCACCACACGATGAACAACACGTATGATGCATGAGCAGCTGAATACATGCACGTCACGACATTACAATTCACACAATCAAACCTACACATTAAGTGAAGTTCAATATGCAACGGGTTGCATATTAACGAAACTCCACATTAATTATTTACTTCTATCCCGATTAGATACACGACATTATTAAATGTGGTTAAACATGGCAAGAGGTGAAGCGCAATTAACCTACCTATCTAGGGATTTTAAATGAGGTCGGAAATGATAGATAGCACCTCCGAGACGACCTCACATGTTAATTTACAATTCTGTCCAGATCTGAACTAACACATTTAATTAGTTGTTAAACAGCAAAAAAAATAGGTTCACGTGATTCTACGCGTCAAGACAAGCAATTTACACATAGAGAACATCTCCAACGGAGCTACGGTTCAAAAGTTACAAGCACCGCAAGATATGATGGCATGAATGCAATATGTGTGCAATGACGGCCGCGAGCACTTCAAAACATACAACCAGCAAGAGAAAATGAAACTACGTGAGATTATAAGCAAGTTTCATTTAGGACACGATCAAATCGCAACTACGGTTCAACAACTACGAGCAAAACAAGAAATCACTACAATCTGCCAAAATCAGCCACATAGCATTTTCTACACCCCACAACTACGAGCTACACAACTCCGATATGCTCAAGCAAGGCATGGCACGGAAGAGGGCAAGAAGCACTACCTCAAACAACTAACAACAACTTGCATGGCATCATGGATCACTAGGGAAAGAAGTCACAAAATGGCATCTCACACACTATTTCAGACTTAGTGAAAATTACACTTCATGAAAGTGCAGTTTTCAATCTGAAGCCATATTGACAGCAGCAAAACCTATAGCTACAGGACTCCAAATGGCATGAAAATGCACATCATGCTAGATAAACACAAGGGCTACAACTAACTCCATTGGACCAACCTCAAAAGAGCTACAGATCAAAAGATACAAGCAAGACAAGACATCAACAAACTATAACAGATTTCAGACTTAGAAATATTTCAGCTCCTCCAAATCAGCACTATTTCTAGCAACTTGAGAGCAAGAAAACCACACCTAAACATGCATTTCTATTGCAACTAAAAATACCAGGGGCTAGACTAAACATCAAAGAACAACTCTCTAGTTGACAACTCCGTCAAACGAAGCACGGAATAAATCCTACGAATTAAACAAAACGGCATCACGGAAAAATATCGCGCGAACTAACTTACTCAAAACCTAAAACTAATTGCACAGAAAAATCCCATGGATTTTTCTACCCCGAAAACATATAAAACATGTGGGGTCGCAAGACAAAAATAATGCCACACATAAATGCGAAATAATAACCTATACACGGATAAATAAACTAGCGCAATTCCCTACACGTAAAAATACAAATGACTGCTCTAAAATACATGGAAAAATGGTTCCTAAAACAAGGGCATCTTATCTAAGGCATACGAGCAATTCGAACACGCGCGAAAAATAAATGCGGGCACTAAACCTATCGAGACAACACGCTAAACTAGGCGTTAGGCATGCTAAACGGCGTCAAACAATTGTGCAAGTTTTATAATCGGATTCTATGCGCAAAACTACACGAAATCCATATGCTACACGCCTCGATCCGATGTACGGAACTAAAGTTATGGGCACATTACTATACGTCTATAATCTCGAATTTAAATAATTCCAAAACAATTCCTAAAGAGATTAATCTACCGGTCCAGATCTGGAATGGGCCGAAATAGACAGCATCAGAAGATACTATACGACGCTCATGGCAAAATTCTGGTAGCTCACCTTCGGGGAGGCCACTGGGCTGGTTGGAGGTTTGGGACTGGGCCGAAGGAGGCCGAACTGGGCAACGGCCGAGGTGGGCCTCGCGAGGCACGTGGGAGGACGGCCCACGCGGCTACGGGAGGGAGAGGCGCATGGTCTCGTCGTCCTCCTCTGGCCGTGCCGCACGAGGGCATGGCGACGCTGACCTGCGCGGAGGCGCGAGCGCCAAGGCGGGGCTCAAGTCCGGCGGATCCGGCGGGCTAGGTCTGCGGCAAGCCCCCTGGCTGCTCGATCCAGGAGCTCGCCATGGAGCTCGGGCGGCTCCTTGTCGACCCTGCGAAGAGAGGAGCAGAGAGGTTAGGGGGATAGAGGAGGAAGAAAAGATGAGAAGGGACGCGCTGGCCGGACCTGCAAGGGCGGCGCTCCGGTGGCTCGCCGGCGGCGCTCCGGTGGCTCGCCGGCGGCGGGAGGAGCAGGCGGCGGCGGCGACCTGCAGGCAGCGGGGCTGGAGGGGAGCTCGGGAGGCAGATCGGGGCGGCGGCGGCTTGGCCCCAGATGGGTTTTGGGCGGGCCTGTCCCGGGCTCGGGTGGGCCCGGCAGCCGGTGGGAGAGAGAGAGCACTGGGTGGCGGCTAGGGTTAGGTGGGCGGCGCGGAAATCGAGGTGGAGGGGGGCTTGTCTATAAATAAGCACGGGGGTCTATTTATAGGCAAAGGGGAGGCTAGGTTAACCGGAATCGCGTTCCGGATCCAACCGCGAGGTCAGGTTCGGAGGATTCCGAACGTGGGAGCGGTTACGATGCCGTGTAGAGGGGATATCCGGAGACGAGAGGGAGAACGGGCGGCGCGACAACGAATTTTAAAACACCGATAACCGTTCGACGGTAGACCGAATACGGTGCCGCTACGGTCGACCGTTCGGGTACCAGACGAACCCTGATCGCGAGGAAATTCGACAGACGGCCTGGCTATAACTAATCACGACCGCATGCCAAGTTTCACCCCGATCAGAGAAAGTTTTACGCACACTTTTAAAAACAGGGATTTAAATGATGCCGCGGGCGCGTGCGAGTGCGGTCAGGCTCAGAACGGACAAGATCGCGAACCAACAACTAACAACGGATGCAAGTTTCGAAAACCGGCGGCAACGGGATGCCGATGCAATGCTGATGATGCGCATGATGCGATGATGATGCGACAAAATAAAATAGACACATGACGAAAACGGAATAGAAGGGGAATCTTCTGGAACGTCGGCATCGGGCTGTCACACCATGGAAGATTGAAAATATAGTAACCCAACATCAAAATAAGTAGAATTTAAGTTTGCTACAGTACCTAAGGAAGTGGTGGTTTGCTTTATTATACTAATGTTATCACGAGTTTCTGTTTAAGTTTCGTGTTGTGAAGTTTTTAAGTTTTGGGTGAATTTCTTATGGACAAAAAGATAAAGAGTGGCAAGAGCTCAAGCTTGGGGATGCCCATGGCACCCCAAGTTGATTCAAGGATGCCGTAAAATCCTAAGCTTGGGGATGCCCTGGGAAGGCATCCGCTCTTTCGTCTTCAATCCATCGGTAACGTTACTTGGGGCCATATTTTTATTCACCACATGTTATGTGTTCTGCTTGGAGCGTCTTGTATCGTAGTAGTCTTTTATTTTTGTTGTGTCACAATCTTCCTTGCTGCACACCTAGAGAGAGAGACATGCACTCACCGTGATTTTGTAGAGCTTCACTTATATCCTTTGGTTAGACAATTCAGCTCACATGTGCTTCACTTATATATTTTGAGCTAGTTGATTTTGCTCTGTGTGCTTCACTTATATCTTTTAGAGCACGGAAGCGCGTTGCTTGGTAGTTGATCTATGCTTTGAAAGTAGTCTCAAAAGGGGTAGTTATCCAAAGGGATATGAAAACTTCCACCTTCATGTGCCTTGAATAGTTAGAGAAGTTTTGTTTCCTCTCAAATAGTTTTGAGTTGTGGTTGTGGTAATATTTAAGTTGTTAGTATGGTGTTGTGGATCTAGTAATACTTGTGTTGAAGTTAGTGATTTCCGTAGCATGCACGTATGGTGAACCGCTATGTGATGAAGTCTGAGCATGATTAGTCTATTGATTGTCATCCTTTGTGTGGCGGTCGGGATCGCGCGATGGTTTATACCTACCAACCCTTCCCCTAGGAGTATGCGTTGAATCCTTTGTTTTGATTACTACTAAAACTTTTGCAACAAGTATATGAGTTCTTCATGACTAATGTTGAGTCCACCATCACTATCTTCTTTAGTGCCGTGCAACTTTCGCCGGTGCACAAAACCCACCATATAGCCTCCCTCAAAACAACCACCATACCTACCTACTATGGCTTTTTGAAAGCTATTCCGAGATATATTGCCATGCAACTACCACCATGACATGTGCCACCACTTCTACATTGCCATTTCATGATCATAAGATAGCTAGCATGATGTTTCCATTGATGTCTATGACATTCTAGATCATTGTCACGGCACACTACCGAAGGCATTCCATATAGAGTCATCATTGATCTAAGTTTTTGGGTTGTAACTGTTATGATCATCATTGATGGAGCATTGTCCCATGTGAGGAAATGAAAGAGGCCAGCGAAGCCCATATACAATAAGAGGCCAAAGATGCCCACCAAAATAAAATAAAAAATAATAATAAAAAAAGAGAGGCCAAAGAGCCCACCAAAAAAATAATGAGAGAAAAAGAGAGAAGGGACAATGCTACTATCCTTCTACACTTGTGCTTATTAAGCACCATGATTTTCATGATTGAGAGTCTCTCGTTTTGTCACCACCATATAGCTAGTGGGAAATTTTTCATTATATAACTTGTCTTGTATATTCGAATGAGAGGCTTCCTCAAATTTGCCTTAGATCTTCATGAGCAAGCAAGTTGGATGCACACCCACTAGTTTTCTTTGAGAGCCTTCAATTACTCTTAGCTCTAGTGCATCATTTGTATGGAAATCCCTACTCATTCACATTGATATCTATTGATGAGCATCTCCATAGCTCATTGATATGCCTAGTTAATGTGACCATCTTCTCCTTGTTTATCTTGCAACCTCCACCACATTCCATTCCACTTATAGTGCTAACACCATGGCTCACACTCATGTATTGCCTGAGAGTTGAAAAAGTCTGAGAAAGTAAAAGTGTGAAAACAATTACTTGGCCAATACCGGGGTTGTGCATGATTTAAATTCGTTGTGCAAGGATGATAGAGCATAGCCAGACTATATGATTTTGTAGGGATAACTTTCTTTTGGCCTTGTTATTTTGAAAGTTCATGATTACCTTGCTAGTTTGCTTGAATTGTTATTGTCTCCACATCAATAGCAAACTATTGTTTTGAATCTAATGGATCTGAACATTCACGTCACATAAGAGGAGTTACAAAGGACATCTATGCTAGGTAGCCTGAAAGCATCAAAAATTCATTCTCTATCACTCCCCTACTCGAGGACGAGCACGAGTTAAGCTTGGGGATGCTTGATACGTCTCAAACGTATCTATAATTTTTGATGGTTTCATGCTGTTATCTTGTCAACTTTGGATGTTTTACGTAACTTTTATATCTTTTTTGGGACTAACTTATTTATTCAGTGCCAAGTGCCTGTTCCTATTTTTCTGTGTTTTTGACTCTTTTCAGATCTGATTTTGGAATGGAGTCCAAACGGAATAAAATCCCCGAAATAAATTTTTCCAGAACAGAAGAAGATCGGGGGACTTGAGGGCCAAGGCACGAGAGCCAGAGGGGGCCCACAAGCCCTGTAGCCACCACCAGGGGGGGGGAGGGCTGCTACCAGGCTTGTGGCCTCCCTGGCGCTCCCCTTCCCTAGCTCTTGCGCCTATATATTCCCTAAAATCTAGAAAAAAATCAGGGCATCCACGAAAACACTTTTCCGCCGCCGCAAGCTTCCGTTTCCGCGAGATCTCATCTGGAGACCCTTCCCGGTGCCCTGCGGGAGGGGACTTTGGAGTTGCAGGGCTTCTACATCAACATCATTGCCTCTCCAATGACTCATGAGTAGTCCACTTCAGACCTAGGGGTCCGTAGTTAGTTGCTAGATGGCTTCTTCTCTCTCTTGGATCTTCAATACAAAGTTCTCCCTGATCTTCATGGAGATCTATTCGATGTAATCCTGTTTGGCGGTGTGTTTGTTGAGATCCGATGAATTGTGGATTTGTGATCAGATTATCTATAATTTATATTTGAGTCTTTGTTGATTTCTTATATGCATGATTTTATATCCTTGTAAGTCTCTCCGAGTCTTGGGTTTTGTTTGGCCAACTAGATCTATGATTCTTGCAACGGGAGAAGTGCTTGGTTTTGGGTTCATACCGTGTGGTGACCTTTCCCAGTGACAGAAGGGACAACAAGGCACGCATCATGTTGTTGCCATCAAGGGTAACAAGATGGGCTTTTATCGTAGATATGAGATTGTCCATCTACATCATGTCATCTTGCTTAAGGCGTTACTCTGTTCTTATGAACTTAATACACTAGATGCATGCTGGATAGTGGTCGACGTGTGGAGTAATAGTAGTAGATGCAGAAAGTATCGGTCTACTTGTTTTTTACGTGATGCCTATAGATATAATCATTGCCATAGATGACGTCACGACTTTGCGCGGTTCTATCAATTGCTCGACAGTAATTCGTTCACCCACCGTCTACTTGCTTTCATGAGAGAAGCCACTAGTGAACACTACGGCCCCCGGGTCTATTCACAACTATCGTCTCCACTTTCGCTTTTACTTTGCTTTGTTTACTTTTTGCTTTCAGTTCTCACTTTGCAAACAATCTATAAGGGATTGACAACCCCTTCATAGCGTTGGGTGCAAGCTCTTTGTGTTTGTCCAGGTACTTGTGACTCGACGACCGCCTCCCACTAAATCGATACCTTGGTTCTCAAAACTGAGGGAAATACTTACCTCCGCTGTGCTACATCACCCTTTCCTCTTCAAGGGAACACCAACGCAAGGCTCCAAGGCTGCGGGGAAATCCTTTGCATATTTGCCAAGGAAGTCCCTATAGGCGTAGCCGGTGACAGAAGGATTCCTGGCGCCGTTGTCAGGGAAGGTCTATTGTCGCAGTAGCAATATGTACCTAGGTTAGGGTCATAGGCCTGACCTAAAGATCCTACCCAAGGGTACCTCATTATTAGCTGAAGGGTCACACAGAAGATTCCGACTGGATGGTCATGGCACCTAAGAAGTCACTCGGTACATAAACACTCGGAAGATATTCCAATCCGCTCGACGACCTACTTCCACTCGGACGGTTCCAGTCGACATAGAAGACCAGAAGCCACCTTCACGGAGGCCAACGGGCTTGCGCTCAGCTAATGGTCATGAATAGAATTAATTACATACATACGTTATCAGTAACGTATATGTTTAAACCATATTGATCGAGCACTTAGATGCTGAGGCCTTGATGAGGGATGGCACACTCTATATAAGCCACCCCTCCCCTCTGGCACAAGGGTTCGCACCCCCTGTAATACACATTTCACACTGCAAGAGCTCCTGGGCACTGAGACGTAGGGCTATTACCTCTAAGAGAGGGGCCTGAACTCATACATCCTGTGTACAAGTTTGCCGTAGCTAGGACTTTGCCCTCCCCATTCGTACCCTACACGTCTAGTGTCAGGTTCATTCCCACGACAACTGGGATTGATTGGACTAGGGTTAGGGTAGGTCTACATTCGTATATAAATAGCAGGTTCAGCCAGGTCTCGACCCTCCGATCTAAATCATACGATCACAATTAAATAGGTTATGGGCTCCTATTGAAAAACCGATGATGGTTTGGGGTAGAACGGGGTTGATCCGGACCCAACGGTTACAACCGAGTGTTTCAGGTACCGGGAGGTTTTTGGACTAGGTTGTGCGCAGGTCGGTGCACTGTGCAGAGGGGCTAGGCGGGGATGAGAGGGAAAACGGGCAACCCGACATCGTAGTTTTAAAATACCAAAACGTCCGACAATTGACGTGGCTATAATGCCGCTATAGGTTTAACGGTTCTGGTATCAAAAGAACTCCGATTTTGCGACCAAATTTGGCAGGCTTTCTACCTACATTAAAATAAGAACGGACGCCAAGTTTTAACCTAATCCGAGAAAGTTTTACACACACCTTTAAAAACAATACTTTAATGATGCCACGGGCGCGTGCGTGTGTGGTTGGTCTCGAAATGGTGAACGGAGGAAATGGCGAGAATGAGCAACTAATGACAGATGCAAGTTTGGAAATTTGACAACAATGGAGTGCTGATGCAATGCGGATGACGTGATGATGAATGCGACAAACAATCTAATCGCAAGGCAGCAAAGAACTAAAAGGGAAATCATCTGGAGCATCGGTCTCGGGGTGTTACATCAAGCCACCAAGGACCACATTCCTCGTCAAAGATCTTTTCTATGTACTAATCACTGTGTACCGCATCTTGACCAAAACCCTCTGCCCCATGAAGGGTCAGAACTCGGAAGAAGAAGACATGGTGGGAATCATGAAGAATCTTCTATTTAACATCATTGATGGGATTCCCATAAATCTTCATGATTTCTTCATGAGTACTTTGGCCAATATTGCAATGGCGCCTTTTGAGATAAAGCCTTATGCACCGTGGAACATGAAATTTATCAGGGCCAAATCCTCAATTCCTTACAATGCTGATTTCCAGAATCACTTTAGCTATCTACTTTCACTCAAAGTCATCAGGAAATGTTTCGAGTTGATTGAAGGCAAGGGAAAAACAGTTATTGATGAAGGATCTCATCCCCTTGATGGACAATTTTGCAAAGCAGCATTCTACTCCACAAATGATGACACTCCATCACAAGTCTTTGTTGCAAAGGCCTCACCTATAATTCCTCGGGACTCTACCCCGTGCATGATGACTGACCATGAACTTCAGCTAAGTGATGACCAACAAATATTGGGGATCTATCATAGTCCTTTCGATAAGTAAGAGTGTCGAACCCAACGAGGAGCAGAAGGAAATGACAAGCGGTTTTCAGTAAGGTATTATCTGCAAGCACTAAAATTATCGGTAACAAATAGTTTTTTGATAAGGTAATTCGTAACGGGTAGCAAGTAACAATTGTAACAAATGTGCAGCAAGGTGGCCCAATCCTTTTTGTAACAAAGCACAAGCCTGGACAAACTCTTATATAAAGCACAGCGCTCCTGAGGACACATGTGAATTTCTGTCAAGCTAGTTTTCATCATGCTCATATGATGCACGTTCGTTACTTTAATAATTTGATATGTGGGTGGATCGGTGCTTGGGTGCTGCCCTTACTTGGACAAACCTCCCACTTATGATTCACCTCTTTCGCAAGCATCCGCAACTATGAAAGAAGAATTAAGATAAATCTAACCATAGCATGAACGTTATGGATCCAAATCAGCCCCTTAGGAAGCAACTCATAAACTAGGGTTTAAGCTTCTATCACTCTAGCAACCCATCATCTACTTATTACTTCCCAATGCCTCCCCCTAGGCCCAAATAATGGTGAAGTGTCATGTAGTCGATGTTCACATGACACCCCTAGAGGAGAGACAGCATACATCTCATCAAAATATCGAACAAATACCAAATTCACATGATTACTTATAGCAAGACTTATCACATGTCCTTAGGAACAAATGTAATTACTCACAATTCATATTCATGTTCATAATCAGAGGTGTATTAATAATCATTAAGGATCTAAACATATGATCTTCCACTAAGTAAACCAACTAGCATCAACTACAAGGAGTAGTCAACACTACTAGCAACCCACAGGTACCAATATGAGGTTTTGAGACAAAGATGGGATACAAGAGATGAACTAGGGTTTGGAGAGGAGAAGGTGTTGATGAATATGTTGATGCAGATTGACCCCCTCTCGATGAGAGGATTGTTGGTGATGACGATGGCTTTGATTTCCCCCTCCGGAAGGGAAGTTTCCCCAACAGTATAGCTCCGCCGGAGCTCTAGATTGGTTTTGCCGAAGTTCCGCCTCCAGATGGCGGCGCTTCGTCCCGGAAGTTCTGATATGATTTTATTTCCATGTAAAAACCCTTCATATAGCAGAAGATGGGCACAAGAGGTCTGGCAGGGGGCCCACAAGCCTGCAGGGCACGACCAGGGGGGTAGGCCGCGCCCCTGGCTTGTGGCCACCTAGTGGGTCCCCTGATGTATTTCTTTCGCCCAATATTTTTTATACAATCCAAAATAATTCTTCGTAAGTTTTGAGGACTTTTGGAGTTCTGCAGAATTGGTCTCTCAGATTTGCTCCTCTTCCGGCCTAGAATTCTAGCAGCAGTCATTCTCCTTCTTTATGTAAACCTTATAAAATAAGAGAGAACGTGCATAATTATTGTACCCTAATGTGTATTAACACCCCATAATGCAATAAATATCGATATGAAAGCTTAGACCATGCTTGTCCTCAAGCGAAAACCGAGATCGATAAATATGCCCACATGTTTAGAGATAGAGGTGTCGATAAAAATAAAATACAGACATGAAGGTATCATGGTTATCTTTAGAACATCAACACATATTGACATATAATTTATTATGCTAGAGTATCGATTCATTCACATGGTAAAATTTGAATCAAGAACTCCGTTGAGAACTAACAAACTATGATTTCAGTCATTGAAGCAAATCCAATTTATCGCAACATAGGAAAGAATCAATATAAGAGCTTGTAAACAAATCCACATACTCAATCATCTTATAGTCTTTCATAATTGCTAACACTTATGTGGTACCTATGGGGTCAAAGCTTTAGTCGGATATAGAGAAAGATAGTGGCTTATAGTTTTGCCTCCCAACTATTTAACTCAAGGGTAATGTCAACAATAATAACTCATGATCACCCACATCCCAGTGGATTAATTTGTCTAGATCATTCCCCAACACATGATGCTTGCCAAGGGATAAAGGCGAAATAAAGGAAATGGTGAAGATCACCACGACTCTTACATAAAGGTAAGTACTATAAAGTAAATGTAACAGATAGGCCCTTCGCAGAGGGAAGCAAAGTTTGTCATGTGCTTTTATAGTTTGATGCACAATGCCTTAATGCAAAAGAACATCACTTTATATTGACCCTTGTGATAAAGAACATTATTATGCAATCTGTCGCTTTTATTTCTTCTATATCACAAATTCGTATAAAGTTTATTTTCCGCACACTAATAAATCACACACATTAAAACAACAAGTTTTTGCTTGCACCGGTGACAACTTACTTGAGGGATCTTACTCAATCCATAGGTAGGTGTGGTGGACTCTCAAGGAAAAACTAGGTTAAAGGTGTTTGGATGCACAAGTAGCTAGTATCTCTACTTGGTGCGGAAGTTTTTGGTTGATAAGGGGTGGAAGCAAGCGATACATGTTGAAGGATCTATAACCATATAACTTCTATTCTGAAGTAAGCAAACATCTCATTATGTTGTCTTCCTTGTCCAACATCAACTTCTTAACATATAATATTTTAATGAGTGCTCACAATCACAAAAGATGTCTAAGATAATATATTTATATGTGAACCTCTCTTTCTTTATTACTTCATTTTAATTGCAACAATGACTAATAGCTTTGTTTGTCAACTCATAATAAATTTGAATCGACATACTTTTTATATGTGAAGTCATCACTCACCATAAGATCATCGTATATACCCTTTTTCTTTTATTCTATACTTCTTTCTATTTCTGTTTCTCAAAATCATAGCAAGCAAGCAAAGCCCTCAACTCAAAACTACTCTTTATTATATAACTCTCGAACTTTCTTACACAGGGGGAACATAAAGCAAAAGTTTATTCTACTAGATCAAGATATAAACAAAAGTTTCAAAAGAACAAATATGAAGAAAGTAAAACATGTGATGGTGATACGATATCGAGGCACCTCCCCCAAGCTTGGCACAAGCCAAGGGTAGTGCCATTTACCCATGTGTTTACTTGTATTTCTTCGGAGGTGGTGATGTTGGAGTTGTTAGTGAGGTTGAGGGCTTTTCCTCCGTCTTCCAAAGCATGGGATCACCATCATCTCCGGGATACTCAAATCTGCAGCCAAACTCATTCTCTTAAATCTGTATTCATACTCACAATTTTGGTTTTGCAGGTCATAGATCTGGGCTTGGAGATACTCGATTTTCACGTAAAGCTTGAAGACGTGATCCCAGATGTCCTTGGCGTCTAGCTTGTTCTTATGGGTAAACTCCGCGGTCATCATGAGATTGACATTGAGTCCTCGTTCCACCATCCCTTGGCACTAGAAAACTTATTGATCCATTGCTTCGAGCATTGTCTCCACGCTTCCGGTCTTCTTTGGCCCCTTAACATCACGGATGTGCAACACCCCCTCATGCATCTCAATGGTTTGAGGATGTTGCAGCACCTCCACAAGGTAGGGGTTGATGACCCTCTCGAAGAACTTGTCCTTCAAAGCACTTGAAGACATCATGTTGATCTAAATCTGCTGCAGAAACATCTCAAATCGAAAACAGGAGATACTGTCGTGATACAAAGGTCAAAACCTTCGGGAGATTATATAATGAATTTTTACCGACCCAAAAGAGTTTATGACAATAAAACGGAGTTCGGCGGGTACACGGGGTCGCCACAAGACTACAGGGCACGCCCAGGGGGGTAGGCTGCGCCCCCTGGCTTGTCGCATCATCGTGCACTTTTCAGACTTCTTTAAATTTTCCTAAATTTTTAAATATTCCAAAAAATGATTAAAATTCCCATTGGAATAGTTTTGGAGTCAGTTTGCTTACCGTAACACATACCTATTCCTTTTCGAAGTTTGAAACGTTCTGATAGGTCTCCCTAATGTACTCCTCCGGAGTTATGATATTGATAATATTGGTTTCAACATTTATGGGAGTACATGAGATATAATGTTGGATTCTTTGCCCATTTAACACCTTCGGATTTGTGCCTTCGTCGTTGTTGATCTTGAGGGCACCAGAACAATATACTTCCTCTATAATGCAAGGCCCTTCCCATTTAGGGAGAAGTTTTCCTGCAAAAAATCTTAAACAAGAGTTGTATAGCAAGACATGATCAGCTACATTGAATTCACGCTTTTGTATCCTTATATCATGCCATCTCTTAACGTTTTTTTAAACAACTTAGTATTCTCATAGGACTGGGTTCTCCATTCATCAAGCGAGCTAATGTCTAATAACCTCTTCTCACCAGCAAATTTGAAATCATAGTTAAGCTCTTTAATTGCCCAATAAGCTTTATGTTCTAGCTTTATAGGTAAATGGCATGCTTTACCATAAACCATTTTATACGGGGACATACCCCAGGGTTTTTGTAAGCGGTTCTATAAGCCCATAATGCATCATCAAGTTTCTTAGACCAATTCTTGCTAGATCCATTAATGGTTTTTTGCAAGATCAATTAAATTTGTCTATTGCTCAATTCTACTTGACCACAAGACTAAGGATGATAAGGAGATGCAATTCTATGATTTACATCATACCTAGCAAGAAATTTAAGGAAAGCACCATGAATAAAGTGTGAACCACCATCAGTCGTTAAATATCTAGGGACTCCATATCTAGGGAAAATAACTTCATTCAACATTTTCATAGAAGTGTTAGGATGGGCATTACTGGTTAGAATAACTTCTACCCACTTAGTAACATAATCAACAACAACTAGAATATGAGTATACCCGTTGGACTTTGGAAAAGGTCCCATATAATCAAAACCCCAAACATCAAATGGTTCTATAACAAGAGAGTAATTCATAGGCATTTCCTGACTTCTACTGATATTAAAAAATTCTTTGACATTCATCACAAGACAAGACAAACTTACGAGCATCCTTGAAGAGACTAGGCCAGTAAAAACCAGATTATAATACCTTGTGTGCAGTTCTATCTCCAGCGTGATATCCTCTGTAGGCCCCAGAGTGACACTTGTGTAGGATCTGTCACTGTTCATGCTCAGGTACACAACGTCTAATAATACCATCTACTCCTTCTTTATAAAGGTGTGGATCATCCCAAAAGTAATGTCTTAAATCATAGAAGAACTTTTTCTTCTGTTGGTATGTGAAACTAGACGGTATGAATTTAGCAAAAATGTAGTTAGCATAATCAGCATACCAAGGAGCACCGCGTGAAGCATTTATGATAGCTATTTTTTTATCAGGAAAGCTATCATCAATAGGTAGTCGGTCATCAAGAACATTCTCTAGTCTAGACAAGTTATCTTCCACGGGGTTATGAGCACCCTTTCTATCAATAATATGCAAATCAAATTCTTGTAGCAGAAGAACCCATCTAATAAGTCTAGGTTTAGCATCTTTCTTTTCCATAAGGTATTTAATAGCAGCGTGATCAGTGTGAACTGTTACTTTGGAATCAACAATATAAGGTCTAAACTTATCACAAGAAAACACAACTGCTAAAAATTCCTTTTCAGTGGTAGCGTAGTTTCTTTGAGCATTGTCTAGAGTTTTACTAGTGTAATGGATGACATTTAATTTCTTATCAACTCTTTGCCCTAGAACAACACCAACATCATAATCACTGGTATCACACATAATTTCAAAAGGTAGGTTCCAATCAAGTGGTTGAACAACATGCTCAGTGATCAAAGCTCTCTTAAGAATTTCAAATGCTTATACACAATCATCATAAAAAACGAATGGAACATCCTTTTGCAAAATATTGGTGAGAGGCTTAGAAATCTTAGAGAAGTCTTTAATAACTCCTATAGAAACCAGCATGACCAAGGAACCTTCTTATACCTTTGATATCGGTTGGACACGACATTTTTTCAATAGCATCAACTTTAGCTTTATGAACTTCAATACTCCTTTCAGAGATTTTGTGTCCCAAGACAATGCCTTCATTAACCATAATGGCACTTAACCCAATTGAAGACAAGATTAGTGTCGTCACATCTCTGCAAAACTCGATCAAGGATGCTCAAGCAATCATCAAAACAAGTTCCGTAAACGCAAAAAATCATCCATAAAAACCTCAACAATCTTTTCACAGAAGTCAGAGAATATAGCCATCATACATCTTTGAAAGGTAGCATGTTCATTGCATAAACCAAAAGCATACGTCTATAAGAAAAGGTACCAAAAGGGCAAGTAAAAGTGGTCTTCTCTTGATCCTCTTTGGACAAAGGTATTTGAGAGAAACCAGAATAACCATCTAGAAAGCAAAAAATGTGTATGTTTGGATAGTCTTTCTAGCATTTGATCAATAAAAGGTAGCGGGTAATGATCCTTCCTAGTAGGCTTATTTAATTTCCTAAAGTCAATTACCATTCTATATCCTGTAACAATTCTTTGCGAGATCAATTCATTTTTATCATTAGGAACAATGGTAATACCTCCCTTTTTAGGGACACAATGAACGGGACTATCACATCTACTATCAGCAATAGGATAAATTATACGTGCCTCCAGAAGCTTTAATATTTCATTTCTTACCACTTCCTTCATTTTAGGATTTATTCTTCTTTGGTGATCAACAACTGGTTTAGCATCAGGGTCCATATTGATTTTGTGCTGATATAGAGTGGGACTAATGCCCTTAAGATCATCAAGAGTTTATCCGATAGCGGCACGGTGCTTCCTCAAAGTTTTCAATAATCTCTTTTCTTCATGCTCTGAAAGGTTAGTACTGATAATAACGGGATGTATCTCCTTTTAATCAAGATAAGCATACTTCAGAGTAATATGTAGTTGTTTAAGCTCACACATTGTATCACCCTTGGGTGGAGGAGGATCCTCAAGTATTTGAACACGCAGTTTGTGTTTCAAAATTGGCTGCTGATCAAACAAAATCTTATCTACTTCATTCCTTTCATTCATATGCATATCATTATCATGGTCTATCAAATATTGTTCTAAAGGATCAGTAGGAGGCATAGCGATAGAAGAGAGACCAATAATTTCATATTTATTAGGAAACTCTTTGTCATGGGGTTGTCTACAAAATTTAGAGAAATTGAACTCATGAGACACATCCCCAAAACGTACAGTAATCGTTTCTTCCTCACAATCAATCTTAGCATTACCAGTATTCAAGAAGGGTCTACCGAATATAATGGGACAAAATCATCTTGTGGGGAACCAAGAACAAGAAAATCTGTAGGATCCCTTTTTTTCCACACAAGACTTCAACATCTCTAATAATCCCAATTGGTTCAATAATATCTATATTAGCAAGCTTGATGGTTACATCAATTTCTTCTAATTCAGCTGGTGCAATATCATTCATAATTTCTTGGTATAAGGTAAAGGGAATTACACTCACACTGGCAGCCACATCACATAAGCCATGATAACAATGATCTCCTATTTTAATAGAAACAACACACACGCCAACAATAGGTCTATGTTTACCTTTAGTACCTGGTCTAGCAATTCTAGCAGCTTCATCACAGAAATGAATGACATGTCCATAAATATTATCAACCAATAGATATTTAACCATAGCAATATTAGGTTCAACTTTAATTTGTTCAGGAGGTATAGGTTTTCTAGTACAACTCTTACAAACCACAGTTGAAGCTTTAGCAAGCTCCTTTATCTTAACAGGAAAGGGGGTTTCTCAATATAAGTAGTAGGAATAACATGATCAACATTATAAATTATAGTTTATTCTTCAACTTTAATAGGTTCAACCATGTTAACTTCAATGGGAGGATTATATTTAAACCACTGCTCCTTGGGGAGATCAACATGAGTAGGAAAAGATTAACACAGTGAAGCTACTACCTCAGAGTCAAGTCCATATTTAGTGCTAAAATCACGAAAAGCATCGGTGTCTATAAAGGTTTTAACACAATCAAACTTAAGGCTTATACCTGACTCATTACCTTCGCCGAGTTACCAACCTTCAGAGTTGCTTTTAATTCTTTCCAATAAGTCCCATCTGAATTAAGTATCTTTCTTCATAAAGGAACCAACACAAGAAGTATCGAGCATGAATTGATCATTACGTGAGAGCCGAGCATACAAATTTTGAATAATAATTTTTCTCGGGAGCTCATTATAGGGGCATGAATATAACATTGACTTAAGACTCCCCCAAGCTTGAGCATTTATTTCTCCTTCACGAGGCCAAAAATTATAAATATAATTCCGATCACGATGAACCAGATGCATAGGATAAAACTTGTGATGAAATTCCAATTTCAATCGATTGTAGTACCATGATCCAATATTATCACATAGCCTATACCACGTCAATGACTTATCCTTAAAACATAAAGGAAATACCTTCTTCTTGACATCATCCTCGGGCAGACCTGCAAACTTAAATAATCCACAAACTTCATCCACATAGATTAGATGCAAATCAGGATGTAGTATTCCATCTCCTGCATAAGGATTAGCTAGCAGTTTTTCTAACATACCCGAAGGAATTTGATAATAAATATTTTAAATAAGTGCAGCAGGTTGGGGAGCATCTCTTTGTGCTTCCGGTCAGGGTGTAGATACCCCGAACAAACCCCTCAAAGGATTATTTTCCATAGTAACAAGTGATAGTAAATTTTAGCACAATATACAAATTTTTCCTTACCAAGTTCCACTCACCAAAGGAGCTTCACTCCCCGGCAACGACGCTAGAAAAGAGTCTTTATGACACACAAGTATAGGGGATCTATCATAGTCCTTTTGATGAGTAAGAGTGTCGAACCCAACAAGGAGCATAAGGAAATGACAAACGTTTTTAGTAAGGTATTCTATGCAAGCACTGAAATTACCGGTAACGGATAGTTTTGTGATAAGGTAATTCGTAACGGGTAGCAAGTAACTATTTTAACAAAGGTGAAGCCGTGTGTTCCAATCCGTTTTGTAACAAAGGACAAGCCTGGAAAAACTCTTATATAAAGAAAAGCGCTCCTGAGGACACATGGGAATTTCTGTCAAGCTTGTTTTCATCATGCTCATATGATTCACGTTCGTTACTTTGATAATTTCATCCGCGGGTGGACCGGTGCTTGGGTGATGCCCTCACTTGGAAAAACCTGCCACTTATAATTAACCTCTCTCGCAAGCATCTGCAACTACGGAAGAAGAATTAAGATAAATCTAACCATAGCATGAAACATATGGATCCAAATCAGCCCCTTACGAAGCAACACATAAACTAGGCTTTAAGCTTTTGACACTCTAGCAACCCATCATCTACTTATTACTTCCCAATGCCTTCCCCTTGACCAAATAATGGTGAAGTGTCATGTAGTCTACGTTCACATGAAACCATAGCGGAGAGACAAAATACATCTCATGAAAATATTGAACGAATACCAAATTCACCTGATTACTTATAGCAAGACTTATCCCATGTCCTCAGGAACAAACGTAATTGCTCACAAAGCATATTCATGTTCATAATTAGAGGAGTATTAATAATCATTAAGGATCTGAACATATGATCTTCCACCAAGTAAACCAACTAGCATCAATTACAAGGAGTAATCAACACTATTAGCAACCCACAGGTACCAATCTGAAGTTTTGAGACAAAGATCGGATACAAGAGATGAACTAGGGTTTAAAGAGGAGATGGCGTTGATGAAGATGTTGATGGATATTGACCCCCTCTCGATGAGATGATCGTTGGTGAAGACGATGGCTTCAATTTCCCCCTCCACGAGGGAAGTTTTCCACGCAGAATAGCTCCGCGGGAGCTCTAGATTGGTTCTGCCGAAGTTCTGCCTTGAGACGGCGGCGCTTCGTCCTAAAAGTCATGATATGATTTTTTCCAGGTCAAAACCCTTCATAGAGCAGAAGATGGGCACCGTAGGCCTCCTAGGGGGCACATAAGCCTATAGGGCGCGCCCAGGGGGTAGGCCGCGCCCCTGGCTTGTGGCGACCTGGTGGGTCTCCTGATGTATTTATTTCGTCCAATATGTTTTATATAATCCAAAATAATTCTGTGTAAGTTTTCAGGACTTTTGGAGTTGTGCAGAATAGGTCTCTCAGATTTGCACCTTTTCCACTCCACAATTCCAGCTGCAGGCATTCTCCTTCTTCATGTAAACCTTGTAAAATAAGAGAGAAAGGGCATAAGTATTGTACCATAATGTGTATTAACTGCCCATAATGCAAGAAATATCGATATAAAAGCATGATGCAAAATGGAAGTATCACTAAGTCTTCATTACAAGGTCGATTGTAACCACAAGTGGGTAAATTCAGTTTGGTACCATTGTGCGTGATATGACTCTGACGTGTAATGCCGTGAGGAAGAATCATTACTATCTTCACGAAATCTTCGAACACACATGGTCCTTTTTGTCTCACCTCAAGACTCCTCAAGAACTCAAGGAGATGGAATTTCAGCAAGACTTTGATTGGTCGTGGCCGCCCAAGAAGAAATTCTAGAAGGTTCATGTTCCTGTGTTGGTAACTGGGTCATTTTCTTCATCGCATTGAAGGATGAAGTTGAGGATCTTGACGACACTGCTGCTAGCCCTATAATGACAAACGACCCCGACAATGCTGGCGCTCCTCCTCCACCAACAAGTTGAAATTATTGAGGGGCGTTAGTCCTCAGCTTCATCCCTTTTCGTCACTTGATGACAAAGGGGGAGAAATCTGAGTTAGTCATCAAGCGGGTCTACGTTATGGGTTATATTTTTGTTAAGTTATAACTCTCGTTCTTGTGAAGTGTTTGTTTGTATGAGTTGTAAACTTAAGTCCGGTGGTGGTCTGACACTTTTGAAACGTTTTCTTCGCATTCTTATTCCACACATTGATTAATGCACGCATGCTGAATTTCGTTAGACACCACTTTCCGTCATGAATTTAAATTTCCTCATGATATATGTTAAATGCGTACATGGATTACAAGATATAGGACGAATCTCCATCGTATAAACCTACAATGTACATTTGTAGTCCAACGCAAATTCCTCAAATATGCACATCTTCAGGGGAATTTCACTATATCTTGCAATCGAATTCCTCAAACTATGTACTTACACTTCATTTATTTATCCCCATTGAAAACATAACATATTTGTCATCAATGACCAAAAAGGGGGAGATTGTAAGTTCATCTAGTGCCCCTTAGTGATTTCGGTGTATTGAAGTCTTATATGTTAAGAGACTAATTTGTTTGTGAGTGTGCACAGGCTCTATAAGCCGCCGAGGAGTTTGAGTTATTCAAATAATGTAGACCCCTAAAATGAATGTCTTTGGCTGAAGACTTTGATAATTCCTCGAAGACTTTGAAAGCGAGGAAATTGGTGTGTCCTTGAAGTTATTGATATGAAGACTTTGAAGCATGAAGACCTTTGTTTTCATAGTTTCATTTCCTTTCTTTTGAGTCATAGGAACACAATACTATTAAAGGGGGTCGAGATAAAACTAAGGAAAAGTTTCCAAGTGATGCTCATCTCAAAGCCTACACATAACGAACCCTTCGAGTGAAGCCTTTGGAAAACTTTTACAATTTAGTCCTTTTCTTCAGTGACAGACACAAAGATCTTCTGGTCTCTGAGGAACTTACTCTAACCGAGGAGTTAGGATTTTTCCACTACGAATTACCTATAAGTGAGGAATATGATAGATATGAGGACTTCCACAGCTTGAAAGTTTCGACGGTTGCTGCGCCGTGCGCCACCTGTCCCCAAACTTTATCCACATAACGGTCATATCATTGGGACATTTATGTCAAATCATGTCAGGATTGCTCCCTGGCTATAAATAGCCACCCCCATAACCACTAGCTGGTTGGCTGCTTCATGAGAGAAACTGGCACTTGTCATTTGAGAGGAACCCATTCCTCGAAGACTTTGAGAGAAAATCATGAGTGAGGAAAAACCCAAAACACCCAAACCAAAACCCAAAAAACCAAAGTGATTGAGCATCACTGAAGAGATTATTCGTGTGTGGAACCTATGCTTGTTACCTTTGAAGACTGTGCATCTTCCATACGGTTAGGCATCACCGGTCAAGAGCATCCAGATGTAAATTGTGAATTGCCGGGTGACCAAGTTTCTGAGGATTTGGAAGTGTGCCGTGAACACTTACCACGAGTGTTGGGTGAGGACTATGTGTCCTTAGCTCAAGGAGAATACAGTAAGGATTTAGTGTCCTGGGACTGTGTATCCTTTGGTTTAAATACCAAGCCACTCCAAACGAGACGTACGACTGTCATAATAGTTGGAACTGGGTAATCAAATTACTGTCTTCACCAAGTACCTGGTTCTATTTCCTTAATCCTTCTATTTCCTCATTTATGTGTTGATGAAATTGATTGTTACTATTTGAAGAATTTGACTAAAGACTTTCACAATTTCCTCATCTCAAATTCTTCACTTAACTTGTTCTTCACGTGCATATCCTCATCAAGGTACTCGCGCTAAGTGTTTGTTTCATTTCATCGTTATGACTACGCTTTTGCTCTGTTGCGCGTACGCTTAATTACTTAATCCGTTGCAAGCTGTTCATTACTGAGCAATTTTCTCACCAGAAAATTCCTTGGTGACAAATTCATAAAAATCACTTATTCACCCCTGTAGTCTATGTAGTACACTTTCAACTCTGCCTTCTAACCTGGTCGGGTAGCTCAGGTCCGGCCTCAAAAGAGCACCCCATCATTCCAAGCATCTCCCCCCGACCACCCATGCCCCTCCCTGACGTGAGGATGTAGCCAAGACAGGTGTCGCACGCATGATCCCCGCAACTGAGGCCATCCGAGGCGAACCGCAGCTCCCTCGGCTCCCCCAGCCTAATGACCCCTCCCCATGTGCCTGTCTAAGCTCCCTTTGCTCACACTCTCTTCTGCAGACCCTCCTGGACCAGCCACACCTCTCCTTCGCCCTTCATCCTTGCTCATGACCGAAACATCCCCCGCGGCCTCTGCTCAAAATTTGCTCCATGCTAAGCTCTCGCTCGCCCCTGGCCACTCCAGTATTCCCTCCTAGCCGACGCAGACCCCTCACATCACCCACATTTCCTCCCCAGGACACCGTGTGATAACACACAAGTATATGGTATTGCTATAGTTTTCGAGGGTAGCACAATAATATGATCGTTTTGATAGCAGTAGTAACACTAGCAGAAGTAACTAAAACGGTGGAAGCAGTTTTGTAGCAGTGGTAACAACAGTAGCAACAATAGTAACTTAGCACACACAATATACGGAAAGCTCGTAGGCACTAGATCGATGATATTTATAGATAATATTCATCATATAACAATCGCAACATAGGGTGGCATAGAACTAGCTCCCATTCATCGATATAAGGTAGGCATGTATTTCGTAAATAGTCATACGTGCTTATGGAATAGAACTTGCATGACATATTTTGTCCTACCTAAGGGAGTTCTAGATTACGGGGTCCTCGGATGGTCGGCCCATCTCTTCGAGGCCGACCATATGGGTCGCCTTATTGTAAACTTGACTACATGACAACCTCGTGGACAAGTAGGAAAGCTCCGGAGATAGGCGTGTCGTCCAAGTTGAGTAGGCTAGATCGTCACATCTGCCCCTGACCGAGGTCGGTTGTATGTAACCCTAGGGACCCCTCGTATCTATATAAACTAGAGCGTTTCTTCGGCATAGACAGTTTGATTCATCTAGGGTTTAGCTCATATAGTCTCGAGGTAGATCAACTCTGTAATCTTCATACACTATCAATATAACCAAGAAGGACGTAGGGTTTTACCTCCTCAAGAGGGCCCGAACCTGGGTAAATATTGTCCCCCGCATCTCCTGCAACCCATCGATTTATGGTCCACAGTTCGGGACCCCCTACCCGAGATCCGCCGGTTTTGACTCCAACTTTGGTGCTTTCATAGAGAGTTCCACTCCGACTTTGGTGCTTTCATTAAGAGTTCCGTTGTGGGATCACCGGAAGGACTAATGGCCTGCTTAATCGTAAGCAACCAAATCAGCAACATGGACATCTTCGTCCCCGAGAAGGTTCTCACATTAAGCAGCTTCACGTTGTGCACCGACCCGACCGTCTGCCTTGGACAGATCGGAGGCTTCTTCCCCGACCAGGATATAAGGTTCGAGAACCTCAAGTTCTCCGCCGACTCCCAAGGCAATCTTCTCCCCGCTAAGATGATGGTTTCGTCCGATGAGCCCCAAAATACCGAAGCCTTGACTTTGGGTCTCTTGTCCGGCCATGACCTCGGTTCCCTCTTCATCGGAGAGTTGACTTTGAGTCCGGATCCGACCTCGGTTCCCGGGCAACTGCAAAAACATGCATCCCTCGCGGAATCTACGGAGGTCAACTCCGAAAACCATCAAGAGATCGATCTGGACAACCTCTCGATGTTAAACTAGATGATAGAACAACTCCAATCACTGGAAATTAGTTATGGTCCAGACCCAATCTATACTCGGACCGGTCCAGATGCGGATTACGAGGACTTTTATGGCCCACCCACCACCGACGTGGTAGCCATCGTCGAAGACTTAACTGAAGTGTTGGATTACGCCTCCGAGGAGGTCGAAGACATGGATTATGCGGCCGACGACCCCACCCCTATAAATACCGGGCGGTGGACTGCAACCTCCACCTACAATGTCTACATGGTGGACACACCCATAGGCAACAACGATCATATCCCCATACCACAAAACATTTATAAATCCGGGGAGAAGCCATCAAAGAGCCGAAAGATGCGTAAACAATCCAAGGCGAACAAAGGAAGGGGGACCATAGAGGGCACCGGGGAGAACACAACCCAATAGGACACATGTAACCTCGGAGTTCTCGAGCAACAACCATAGGACCCAAACAAGCCCAAAGACCAGTACGATCTCGATGACCTCGATGATTCAGACGATTACAACTACCTCCCTCCTGACGACGCGGAGGACAGCTTGGAGGCCGAAGACTTCAGAGTCCTCGAGGACCCTGAGGGTCAGGAACGGTTCACGCATCAGCTCATAGCTACCAACGCAGCGTCGAGGCGAAGCAACAACAACTTCCAGCCGAAGAAGACACCACCACCAATAGATGGACAAAAGTATTGGTAGCCGAAGAAGGATATGGCAGCGAGTGGCCAACTAAAAACAAAAGCTACCCACGCCGGCACCTGTTGCCTTAGTTTGATGACGAGGCCCCAGATCCCATGTCCCCCAGGCGCACATAGTACGACCAGCCCGATCGACCACCTCCATGGCGCGATAGAGCGGCTGAAAAAGTCGAGTATTGACCCAAGCCTCCCTATAGGAAAGGAAAGGAACATGTGCAGCCCAGGGGCAGACACGACCTATGTCACGTCTTGGACAACAAAACATGTCGCAACAGATCCATCTACGGATCCACAAGGTACTCTCCCACCTGATGGGATGGAGATCGAGCTCGGTTTAACCACACCAATAGAGACCAGAAATCATATCGAAGACAACCAACAACAGATCTCCGACATATTATAGCCCGGGTCAGAGGCGCCGCTCACCCACTGTGCTTCAGAAATGAGGTCATGCAACACCCGGAAGGTATTAAACCCGTAAACATAGAACAGTAAGACGAGACTATGAATCCCGTTGTGTGGATACAAGACTTCCTTATCCACATCCATATGGCTAGGGGAGATGACCTCCACTCCATCAAGTACATTCCCCTTAAAGCTAAATGGGCAGCACGACACTGGCTAAACAGCTTACATGAAGATTCTATCGGAAGTTGGGAAGAGCTTGAAGAAGCCTTCCTGTCTAATTTTCAGGGAACCTACATCCGACCATCGGACTCCTCTGACGTGAGCAACATCGTCCAAAAGGCGGGCGAATCGTCCAGAGAATTCTGGAATAGGTTCATAACCAAGAAGAACCAGATAGTGGACTATTCGGATGCCAAGGAAATAGCCTCCTTCAGGCACAATATTCGTGACGAATGGCTAGCTCGCTAGCTCGGCCAGATGGACCGAGAACAATGTCCGCTCTCACTTCCCTCATGACCCTCTTTTGTGTTGGCGAGGATAATTGGCTAGCTCGGCGCGGCCATAATGATGACGACCCCGGTACCTCTGAAGTTCGAGATGGGAATGAAAAGCCAAGGCAAAAAAAAGAGCAAACGCCGGCACCGTAAGGGTGATGTCGATGACACAGCCGTAAATGCTCGCTTCCACAACTCAACATCTGAACAACTGAAGAAACCCTTTAAAGGGAACAGGGACGAACCGACTCCATTTGATAATATTATGGAAATGCCCTGCCAGATCCATGGCACACAAGACAAGCCCACCACGCACACCAACCATAACTGTTAGGTGTTTAAATAGGCTAGCAAACTAGCAGCCAAGGAACAAGGCAAGGACCCACGAAGCGAGGACAGTGAAGAGCCCCGCGGTTCGAACATGGGGGTCAGAAATAGTTTCCCCCAGAGATGAAAACTATGAACATGATTTACGTTACTCACATACCAAAGAAGGAAAGGAAGCGAGCTCTTTGGGAAGTATACACCGTAGAGCCCACAGCCCCGAAGTGCAACCAATGGTCGGCTTGCCCGATCACTCTCGGTTCTAGGGATCATTCGACCAGTATCCATCACGGAGGGTTGGCCAACCTTGTCCTAGACCCCATCATATATGGGTATCACCTCATGAGAGGCCTTACAGTCAGAGGATGTAGCCTTAATCTAATTTACCCAAATACGATAAAAAAGATGGGCATAGACCCATCAAGAAGTAAACACAGCACCATTACCTTTAGATGAGTGATCCCGTGTGTCGAAGCCCGATGCTCTAGCACGGTAATGCTGGAGGTTGTGTTTGGCTCACCCGACAACTTCCGTAGCAAGGACTTAATCTTCGACATCGTCCCCTTCCACAACGGGTACCATGATCTACTCAACCGCACAACATTCGCCCGCTTTAATGTTGTGCCTCATTACGCTTACCTAAAGCTCAAGATGCCTGGACCCGGAGGTGTTATCATCGTCAACGGAAATATAGAATGCTCCCTCTGGACCGAGGAGCACGCATTGGCCTTGTCACCTGAATGCCAATACAACAATGAAGCATCAAGCAACAAGCTCGCGATCGAGGCGCGACAGGCAGGAAAGTGAGCCCGAGTTCAATTGGATCCCCAAGAGATGTCTTCGGCTCAAAACAAATGGGTACATGCTCCCCACGGCAAAGCCCGGTCACCCGTAAGGTATGTCCCTCATAGACACAATTTCATTCTCAAAATACCATGGGCAGCTGTGGGGATCTACCACCAAGGACCATATGTTCGGTTCAACCAAACTACAATCCAAATGTCTTCATAGACAAGCACGAGATGCTGTTAAGGATCTCTCAAGCATCAAGCTCACATATAGCACGACAACTTCTCAAGACCCTCTATTCAAGGTCCGCCTGCCGACAATAACCACCTTTAAAGGATACTACCCCTCCCTTCTAAGAAGTATAGGATAAACAGCGCAGCTGGAAGTAGGGCTGACTTCAAGTCACCCATGATAGGAAATGGAGAAAAGGTTGCCTTGAAATATGTTGTTCAAAACAAGAGTTCCCTATAATAGTTGCCTTGGCACCATGAATTATATTAAATATTATTCATATACTCCTTCAAAGTATCTTTACATATATATGGTTCTTCTCACTGGCGCCGAAGGGTAGATTTGTTTAATAAGTATTCAGTGTGATCGGCTAATAGACTGGGGCTTGGATAAATACCTCCCTCAGCACTACCCCATCATTACCTTTTTTAGTGTTCTGTTTCTTTGATATTGCTTTATATGCATCGGTTCCAAATTATGTCTTGGGTTAAAAGTTGGGTTGCCCCGCTCCTGTGAGTACCCCCTTACGTTCCGCTAGTTTGTGTAAAGGGGTAAAGGGAGAACCACTACGATTGTAGTCCCAACTGGCCTGTCTAAAAATACCTCAGTGGAGAAAGCCGAAAACTGACTATCGTAGTAAGCTAGAACTAGTATTCAATCCGAGCTTAAGTACTAAAAACCGATGGACGTTTTATGCCATGTCATACGGAGGGGTTTGTTCCTTTAGGAACATTGTGGTAACAATTTCCAAATCCGGTTTATCTAACTCCCACAAAAAATGGGGGCTAGCCCCCTGAATTCAAGCTCCTAAGGCTAAGTGAAAGCATTAAAGCCGAATAATACGATTTCCTAGTTTCCTTCAGACACTACCGCCTTCGGGCACCGATATATCGGCCAAGGGTGAGAATGCGGATGTCGAAACACCCCTTGTAGTCTCTACACAGGGGCTAATGTCGATGACTGGAAACTTTTAGATTAAACGACCGAACAGGAGTCAAAAAATAATTCAGAGTGCATTACATCGGTACAAGTTTCATAATGATAGATTGTTCCAAGGCACACTACAATACCCCTACTCTTAAATTACATCTTTGGAACACTGGGCTTCTATCGCCCGAGCACCCTCCGTTAGTGCAGAGAAGTAAAGCTCAGGATGTCGGTGCTGCTTTCCAAGAGGCGGAGGTGCGGTTGCCATCATGGTCCTCACAAGAGCCATCTGAGCTTCCTCTATGCAGACAGAGCGCTTCAGGACTTCGATATGAGGCACAACATCATAACTTTCTGCAGTAAGCTGAAATAATTGCTCGGCAGAGGCTCAGTAGGCAACAGTTGGATGTAGAAGTCCTTCATGGCCGGATCCGCCATCGTATACAATTCCATAAGTTATTTCATTTGATTGACAAGAAGGGGGTTGGCCTCAGGAGCTTGGAACTGCGCCCAGAACAGCCTTTGCTCGGCATCCCCGTCGTGGACCGCATAGTACTTTGCCGCGTCTGCTGCACTCCATGGGACGTCCGTAAAGGTGCGTGGGGAATGCCATAGCTATGTAAGAAAGGTAAACTTGTTTCCACCAAAGGCACTTTGCAGTAAGTATTCCTTACCATCCGCAATCCTCTTGGCCTGGTGCACTTCTTCTTCAAAGAAGTGCCTCACTACCCGCTCTAATTTGAGCTCACGGGATAGCTTGGAGAGCTCGGTCGTCTGTTCCTCAAGCTTTTGTTACAGGGCCTCACTTTTCGCGCTCACATCTTGAAGCTCCTGCTCGAGCTCGGCCATCCTAGACTTGTGCGAGCCGCTCTCGATCTTCAGTGAGTTTAGCTCGGCGGGTGTCCGCTCGGCCAACATCTTATGAGTAGCAGCCTCCTGCGTGGCTTTCTGCAATTCAACCTTGAGTTTTTCCAACTCCATGTCCATAGTTGCTGACATAATCGAAATCATGATGTCATATACCAAAGCCAGATAGTACTAAACTCCCAAAAGTACATCAAGAATCTCAGCAGCATGGATTAATCTTACACTGCTTCTCGTCGAGCCGACTATTAAGTCGGCTGAGCTCCTCATCGGAAACCCGGAGTTTCCGGTTCAGGTCGCCAAGTTCTAGGGCGTTGGTAGCCATAGTCGAGGATTGGGCGTGCAAGAGAAAATAGGTATTGATAAGCATTATAACTAAGAGGATTGGGATATTTGGCCGAAGTACCCTACTGAGCTGTTATAGTTCATGGGTCCCCGAACTATTTTTTTTCAAAGACCGTGAGTTGTTTTGAGCCATGGGCGAGTTTTTCAACTCACCCATGGCTCGGGGGCTATCATAACTATAAGGCATGTAAAAACTTTATAAATAAAATTAACACTAATCGGTTTACCTCGAAGCCCGCCAACAAACCGCTGAAGGCTCCCTTCAGTCTGCTATCAACGGACTGGATGCTTTTCAGAATTGCAAACATAAGGGTGCGATGTTCATCGGTGATGGATGAGATGGATAGGGCCTCCTTCATCATTGTAGGCCACTCAGCCGCAACCCGTTCTATCACAGGCGGCACCATAGGTAACGTTGAAGACGCCGGAGGAGGAGAGCACCTTGGAGCTGTATCCGGAGGAAGCTTGGACGAATCCAAGCCTCCCTCTCCCCTTGTTGGGAAGGGATCGACCTCCTGGGTCCTGGTGATTGAGGCATGAAACTCGGCTGGGACCTCCTAGTCTTCGGTGGCCGAGGTATTTACCTCGACCGTCACCACCCCGTCCCCTGTGCTCGGATGGACTTGGTGGGATATCACCTTCGCAGCCTCGTCCGATGGTTGAGGAAGAGTAGTGCGGGACGCATTCCCCCTCTTCGCCAGTTCGGCGGGCGGTGAACCCCCCTCTAAGACCTAGTTCGCTGGGACGTCTCAGGCAGGGCTACATCAGAGAAAGGAGCATGTGCGATTACCAACAAAAGCTCATTATAATTCATTAAACATGATTCAAATTTTGGACCTTTGGGCCAGGGGCTTGACCCTGGGGGTCCTTCGGGGAACCCTCTTAAAGGCCTTGGAGTCCTCATTGGAGTATGGGTTGTCATCGGATAGGATGACCTTGCTTCTACGTGGTCTCTTTGGTGCCTGGGGAAGCAAGCCCTCCTTGGCCTCCTCCGGCGTCGCCCGCTTTCTTGTTTGGAGGGAATCCTTTTCCTCTCCATCCTCTGACTCCTCTTCCTCGTAGACAAAGGATGCATGGGTGTCTCTGGACTTGGTATCCAAAAGACCCCTTGAGCGGAGACCCCTGCGAGTCTCCCTTTTGTTCTTCTCCTTTTTCTCTAGTGTCGTGTATGGCGCGACCACCAGCATTGCGGTCAGCAATTGCGACCGAGGGTCCTCGTGCAGGGGGACTGGGCCGTTTATCTCCTTGGCCTTTTCCAGCAAGCCATGCAGGGAGATGTGGGAAAGGATAAGATCACTCGTAAAGACTAAAAGCTTTAAATATAGAATAAAGGCTTGGTCATATCTCCAGGGGAGGGTGATCGATGTCCAAGCCGACATCTTCCTCCTTGGCTGGCCATTCGTGTTGAGGTTTGAACAACACTTTACACAACTTCTCGAGGTTAGTGTGGTAGAATTGGGTCATGCTTCTAGGGTCTTCGAGCTTGTAGGACCACATCGGAGTGTCCCGACGCTGGTAGGGAAGGATGTGATAGCGGTGCATGACCTTAACCATGTCGATTAGCTAAACATTTGCCTCCACCATCTACTTAATACACTTCTGAGTGTTTTCACCTCCGAGGATATTCCCCAGTCGAGGCCCTTTTTCACCCACACGAGGTTAGCCTCTCGGGGGAGGGGGGGGGTTCGGATCTAAACTTGGCAGGTGTCGACCAACTTTATTTCGGAGGCTGAGTGATGTAAAACAACTCCTTTTGCCACGCATTGATGGTGTCGACGAAAGTGCCCTCCGGCCACTCGACCCACGGGAGTTTGCTGATCACGGCCCCGCCATAGTCGGCGTGTTGTCCGTTGAATGGATTTGGCTTGACATTGAAAGTCTTTTGCGATAAGCCGAAGTGTGGATGGACCCGAAGGAAGGCCTCACAGAGGATGATGAATGAAGAGCTGTGCATGATAGAGTTTGGGGGGAGATCATGAAAATCTAACCCATAGTAGACGTCACGCCACCGACGAAGGGATGCATTGGGAAGCCTAGTCCCCGTATGAAGTGGGGAACGGACACCACTCTCTCGCTTGGCCTTGGAGTGGGTACCACCTGGCCTTCCTCCAGCGTGCAGTTAGCAATATCCGATGGAAGATAGTCGGCGTCCTTCAGCTGTCGGATGTCCTGGTCAAACATTCACGAGACCTGCTGCTACTTCTCGATCTTGCATTGGTTTTTCCCTTGAAGAGGAAAGGGTGATGCAGAAAAGTAGCAATAAGTATTTCCCTCAGTTTGAGAACCCAGGTAGCAATCCAGTAGGAGTATCAGGGTGAGGCACCAATGCACGAGCGCAAAAACAAACAAACTTCCACCCAACAAGATAAAGGGGTTGTCAATCCCTTCACGATTACTTGCAAGGTGAGATCTGACAGAGATGAAAGGTAAATAAGTAAAAGTGCAGCAAGGTATTTTTGTATGTAGATCTGAATATATGATGTGTAAAATAGACCCGGGGGCCATAGTGTTCACGACAGGCTTCTCTCATGATAGCAAGTATTACGGTGGGTGAACGAATTACTGTCGAGCAACTGATAGACTAGCGAAAAGTCATGACAATATCTAAGGCAATGATCATACATATAGGCGTCACGTCCGAGACAAGTAGACCGATACTGTCTGCATCTACTACTATTACTCCACACATCGACTGCTATCCAGCATGCATCTAGTGTATTAAGTTCATAACAAACGGAGTAACGCCTTAAGCAAGATGACATGATGTAGAGGGATAAATTCAAGCAATATGATATAAACCCCATCTTTTTACCCTTGATGGCAACAACATGATGTGTGCCTCGGTACCCTTTCTGTCACTGGGTGAGGACACCGCACGGTATGAACCCAAAACCAAGCACTTGTCCCATTTCAAGAATTATAGATATAGTTGGCCAAACAAAACCCATAACTCGAAGAGAATTAAAAGGATACGAAATCATGCATATAAGAAATCAGAGGAGACTCAAATAATATTCATAGATAATCTGATCATAAATCCACAATTCATCGTATCTCGACAAACACACCGCAAAAGAAAGTTACATCAGCTAGATCTCCATGAAGATCATGGAGAACTTTGTATTGAAGATCCAAGAGAGAGAAGAAGCCATCTAGCTACTAGCTATGGACCCGATGGTCTGTGGTGAACTACTCACGCATCATCGGAGAGGCAATGGTGTTGGTGAAGAAGCCCTCCGTGTCCGAATCCCCCTCCAACAGGGCACCAGAACGGTCCCCAAATGGGATCTTGCGGAGACAGAAGCTTGCGGTGGCGGAAAATTATTTTTGTGGCTTTCTGTGGAGGTTTTGGGATTTTAGAGAATTTATAGGCGAAATAGGTAGGGCAAAGGAGCCATGAGGGGCCCACGAGCCTGCTAGGCGCACCCCCCTATGGCGCGCCTAGGGGGCTCGTGACCTCCCATGAGACCTCCTGCCTTGGTTCTCAAGTCATCTGCGTATCTTCTGTTATGGAAAAAAAATCATCCCACATGTTTTATTCCGTTTGGGCTCCGTTTAATATTCTTTTCCAAAAAGGCCAAAAACACATAAAAACAGAAAACTGGCACTGGGCACTGAGTTAATAGGTTAGTCCCAAAAATGATATAAAAAGGCATATGAATGCATATAAAACATCCCAAGTTGATAATATAATAGCATGGAACATTCCAAAATTATAGATACGTTGGAGATGTATCAAGCATCCCCAAGCTTAACTCCTGCTCGTCCTCGAGTAGGGAAGTGATAAAGACCGAATTTTTGATGTGGGATGCTACCTAACATATTTGTTCTTTGTAACTTTTTTATTGTGGCATGAATGTTCAGATCCGTAAGATTCAAAACAATAGTTTAATATTGACATGAAAACAATAATACTTCAAGCATACTAGCAAAGTAATCATGAACTTTTGAAATAACAAGGCCAAAGAAAGTTATCCCTACAAAATCATATTGTCTAGCTATACTCCATCATCCCCACACAATGAATTTAAATCATGCACAACCCCAGTATTGCCCAAGTAATTGTTTTCGTACTCTTACTTTCTCAAAAAATTTCAACTCTCATGCAATACATGAGCGTGAGCCATGGATATAGCACTATAGGTGGAATAGAATATGGTGGAAGTTGTGAGGCAAAAAGGAGGATATGGTCACATCGGCTCGGCCTATCAATGTGAATGAATAGGAATTGCCATGCAATGGATGCACTAGAGCTTATAAGTGTATGAAAGCTCAAAAACAAAACTAGTGGATGTGCACCCAACTTGCTTGCTCACGAAGACCTAGGGCAATTTTGAGGAAGCCCATCATTCTAATATACAAGCCAAGTTATATAATGAAAATTCCCACTAGTATATGAAAGTGATAAAACAAGAGACTCTCTATCATGAAGAACATGGTGCTATTTTGAAGCACAAGTGTGGAAAAAGATAGTAGCATTGTCCCTTCTCTCTTTTTCTCTCATCATTTTTTTTGGGCTCTTTGGCCTCTTTTTTTTGGTGGGCTCTTTGGCCTCTTTTTTTATTTCCTCACATGGGATAATTGTCTAATAATTATGATCATCACACTTTTATTTACTTACAACTCAATACTTAGAACAATAATGACTCTATATGAAATGCCTCCGGCAGTGTACCGGGATGTGCAACGATCTAGCTTAGCGTATGACGTTGAAACATCTCGCTAGCTATCTTACGATCATGCAATGGAAATATGAAAGTGACAACACATGTCATGAGACGGAACAGTGGAAGTTGCATGGCAATATATCTCGGAATGGCTATGAAAATGCCATAATCGGTAGGTATGGTGGCTGTTTTGAGGAAGGTATATTGTGAGTTTGTTTACCGACGAAAGTTGCGCAACACTAGAGAGGCTAGCAATGCTGGAAGGAGAGAGTGCATCTATACCATGGACTCACATTAGTCATGAAGAACTCATATACTTATTGCAAAAGTTTTATTAGTAATCGAAATAAAGTGCTAAACGCATACTCCTAGGGGAAGGGTTGGTAGGTGTTAACCATCGCGCGATCCCGACGCCACACAAAGGATGACAATCAGTAAATCGATTATGTTCTGACTTCCTAACATAGCGGTTCACCATACGTGCATGCTATGGGAATCACTAACCTCAACACAAGTATTTCTAGATTCACAACACCCTACTAACATGACTCTAATATTACCATGTCCATATCTCAAAACTAATTGTGAGGAATCAAACTTCTCTTACTAATCAATGCACTTGAATATGAAAGTTTTTATTATATCCTCTTTGGATGCCTATCATATATAGGACTAATTTCATAGCGTACGCCAATTAGCAAGTTACTTAGAGAGAGCACTCTCAAAATGATATAAGTGAAGATCGAGAGTTTTTATTTCTACAAAATATGACACCGTCGTGCTCTAAAAATATTTAAGTGAAGCACTAGAGCAAAATTATCCAGCTCAAAAGATATAAGTGAAGCTCATTGAGTATTCTAACAAATTCACGATGAGTGCATGTCCCTCTCAAAAAGGTGTGCATGTCACACCCCAATTTTTTGCTTTCCTCACTAAGTAACTTATTTCAAAATTTGGGACCAATTAAATTTTTTGTGAATACTTGTGATGCTTGAAGTGACTATTGTTTGCCTTGCTTGTTTGCATGATTGTGTTTGATACCTAATAGATCATGTCACTCTCTTAATCATCTCCTCATCCCATGATCTCGTGCCTAATGATCATGCCATGTGTTTAGGACAAATATCTATTTCTACTAAATATTATTTTCACCAAAAAGCTTTTCTTTGAATTAAACTTTCAAACCCTTGAGATGAGGTTTGTACTACAAGTCCTCAAATTAGGGAATTTCTTTTGCACCAAAACTTTTATTTAAAACCTATTATCAAAATGACTTCCAAAAACCATCTTATTATTATTTTAAAGGTTATCTTATTATTTTATTTAAAAGCCTTTCTGTAAGGCCAGAAATGGTCTCCTATGAAGGAAAGTTATTTTTATTACCTTCAAAATATTTAAGAAAATTTAGGGAAACTCAGTGGATATAGTTATTCCATATTTATGAGTTTCAACACATGGTCATGTTCAAAATATTGGGCAAACCCCTCCAAAACCATTCCTGCCTATATCAAGCTTTTGGAATATTTCTATAAGAAATATTCTCAATAAATTCCAGTAAAATTCTAGCATGTCATCTATGATATTCTTGATGATCTTGCCAAGTTTCATTTTCAATCGAAGTTGATTTGGCTCCCCTAATCACTCTAAAACCCTGTGTGTCCAGAATCAAATTTGAGCAACTCTACATTGTGAAGTGTCTCCTATTGTGCTCAAATGTGGTGGAGATGTTCCAGTACTCCAATGAGGCATCCAGACCAAGTGGTACACCAAGGAGAATAGAGGAACTTGTCCTAAAACCCTCAAACCCTCTCTGTTGATTTCTGACTTTGACAAACTTAACATTATAAAGTTTGTCCAATTGACCTCAAACTTTTTGTGCATGCCTAAATGCTCAAATCATGCCCCTACACCAAATATTGGATTTGTGGGAATTTATTTGAATAGGGTTCTAAGCAGAAACCCATTTCTGCCCCTTTCTAGGGTTTTTCAAGTCTACATTGGAAAACTTATCCAGCAAATCCCAAATTTGGTGTGCAAGCCTATTTTCATCTATTATTTGATCCTGTTAAGTTTCATAGCCATTGGAATCCATCTGGTAGCCTAACCATAGATCAAACACCTTGTGTGCACTCATTAATTTGGCTTCTATTGCCCCTTCTACTTTATTCCTTGAGCCCAAATTTCTACCACAGCCTCACATAGTTACAATTCACCTCGAGTAACTTTCCATGACCACTAGTCAATTATTGGGGAAGGTCCCTTTGCAACTCTCTCTCATTTTTACCCTTGGCAGCACTGTTTTACCCTTCTTTCCATTATTCTTCTTAAGCTATCACCCCCAATTCTTTCCAGAGCCTCTCTAGTGTCTCAATGCATCATTTCTAATCAATTGATGGCATGCTCATGTAGGAAAAATGGGCAGCACTTCTTCAAATAGATTTCTGGCTGAATCATGGCTTTGTACAACAAGTAGTAGCTATCCTCTTTTGTTTGATCTGAAACTTTGCAGTCTGGTAGTCCTTCCATGCTTAGCACTGCCAAACATAATTTCCCTCCAAGGGTCCCCACCTAAGACCCACTTTTATCACCTCCAAGTTGGTTGTTAGAAACTTTGCGGCAGTGAGGAGCCATTCAAATCAACTTCACTAGCCTCCAAACTTCAGAGTTCTCTTCCTGATAGCATGCCCCACATCCCAGACATGATTGACTGGTCTTTGCAAACCTGTGGGCATGGGTGGCCGTGGTGACCACCACCCTGGCGTGCAAACCGGGTGCTCTGCACCTAGTTTCGCCCCTCCCGACCTTTTCTTGGCGAGGCAGGTTGCCCCAGCATGTCCCAGAGCATCCCCTTGACCGTTCAAGCCATCTCCATCCATTAGCTACCCTCCAAACCCTTCTGGCATGCTTGTCTACCCCGTGCTCTTAGAGCTCCAGTGAGCTCCTGAGCTTTCTCCTCTCCCCCCTCTCCATATGGCTCCCCCCGAGCCCTCTGGCTCCTCTAGAACTCTCTCGCTCTCTCCCTGGAGCCACCCCCGAGCTCCATCTCCCCTCCAGTTCTCTGTCCCTCCTCTTCTTCCATGGCTGCCGTGGCCGACGCGACCAAGCTCGCGTCCGAGCTTGCGCAGCTTCCCCTCCTCAGCTAGCTACCCCCCAGGGGCATCCCAGACCGCAGCAGGCTGCCCCTCCTTCGCCTCCCCTTCAGGTGGCCGGAGCGCCCCTCCCCGCAGCCGCCATCGCCACTCTCCACCTCGGCCGCGGGCCTCCCCAGCACCTTGGATCTGCCCAGGTGGGTACGGGAGGACTCCCCCGAGGGTGCTGGTGCCGGCGGCGTCGTCAGCTGTGGCCGGAGCCACTAGGGGCGAGCACCTGCAGCGCCCTGATCTGTCTCCCGCTGCTCCCAGTTTGAGCGGGAGGAAGAAGAAAGCCCTGGCGAGCGGGGCCCGCCTGTAAGCGGAACAAAGGTTGGGCCCACGCAGTTTAGTGGCCGCGCCCCTGACCGTTGACGTCTTCCTCGCATGAACACGTATTAGAGGGAGTGCGCCTTCGACGTCAGCAGCCTTCCAGGTGGCCTGCGCAGCCGGGCCGGCCCATCTCTTTCTCTAGCGCCTTGTGCGTAATATAGTTAAGTCTGGAGGCCCTCTTTTGTCTTTTTCATTTATCTGTAACTTCAAAAATCCATTGTAAATTCATACTAACTCCAAATCACTTGATTCAAATTTCTGCAGGTTTATAAAATCTTGTTCTATCTAGATCTGGGCTTTGCAACTTTTCCAAAATACTTTCCTGTGATAATAATATCTAAATGCCCATTTATACATACTAATCACCACCTTTGCAAATTCCTAGAGGATCCATTTCAACTCCGACTTCTAAAATCACTCTACATTTTTAGAGCCTTGGTCACCATTTTTATCAAACTTCATTCTATTGCTTATAATAAATAGCTCCCTATTGCTATTTGTCCCACAGTAGAAATTCCTAGTAAATTCATTTCAACTCCAAATCTAGTGAAACCACTTCCTAAATATTTCTAAAATCATTCTCTGTTAAATGGGTGCCTCCACTCATTTTTACCAGAATGATTTCTGTTGACCTCTTCAAAGGTCACCTATCCCTCCTTTCCTTCCATCTAGACACCCCTGATGATTCAAACCCCTTGGCAAAACTTCACGTATTTTTCTTATGACCAGAGAGGTCCAAGAAAAATATAACTTCTAATTATAGAACACTTTTATTCTGCTTGTTATATGGCTTACTATAGTTGTTTCCGACGATAGTTGATGGTAGACGGAGTACTCGGAGACGGAGCGGAAGACCTCGAAGACCCCGAGGACTTACGTGAGCAAGGCAAGCAACCCTTTTGGCATGACTTAAGTATATAAAATGATGCATGCTAGTATAGCAAGTATTTTCCCGTTGCATGTGATCACGGTGCCGGTTCATCATTGTGGTGATGGTACCGGAGGTTTCTTCGAAGCACTTGCATGTTGATAATGATATTCACATGGCTCCTCAGAGCACAAACATGATGAGCTGACCCTACTGTCTATGAGGATCATGCTACTGTCATGTTGACTAGTCAAGTAAGATCATTGCATTGAGCTTGACCCTACCCCTTGAGGGTCATGTTATACCATGTTGACAAGTAAAGATAGAGCATATTATCACAAGCATGATGATGGGTTAAATAAAGAGTTTATGAAAACCCCGTCGGGTGCCACTAATGCCCGAGGGTGATGATGAGTTGGTGATCACTTTTGGTGAAGTGATGCACCGGTGATTTTGTGTGAGTATGGTTTCGGAAATGGGATTAGATTTATGATGTGTCGACCGTCCAAACCTTACCAGTATGACCACGATACCCATTTATGGGACGGGGCTTTGTTGATTACTCTGGTCGGTACTAGCAAAGTGCCACATTACTAGTGGAGGGAGTGATCGGTGTCCCTCTCGTGACGGGGTCGTGCCAGGTAGGACGACTATGCCATTATTATGAGTTCCAGGCACACCGTTGGTCCCTGCATGGTTGATACAGTCCAGAGTCGGTGCTCGTAAGACGTACAACATGTGGGCTGGGTACCAATCGAGTGGACTTCTTTGTCTAGTATCGTTAGTGGAAAGATGATAATCGGGTACTTACCTCGGGTATATGTGATATACCGCGAGTCGTGGATGACACGGAAGTTTCCCGTTTCTCGTGGGTCCAGCGTACTACCTCTGCAAAGTGTAAACTATTCGAATAGCCGTGTCCACGGTGAAGGACAGTTGGGTTGTGCTGCTTAAACTACGTCATGTGTTTCCACATAAACCAAGTGTGTGTGTGTGGTGTTGAAAAGGTGTTGTTATAATCATGAGAAAATATGACCAAGTTCGGTGACTTGGCATATAGGGTAAACCCGGATGGTTTAGCCCTCATTAATACATTGAGATTATGACAAGTCCGATTACTTGGCATATAGGGTAAACCCGGATGGTTTAACCCTCCGTTGATACATGGAGGTTATGACAAGTCCGATGACTTGGCATATAGGGTAAACCCGGATGGTTTAGCCCTCATTAATACATTGAGATTATGACAAGTCCGATGACTTGGCATATAGGGTAAACCCGGATGGTTTCACCCTTAGTTGATACATGGAGGTTATGACAAGTCCGATGACTTGGCATATAGGGGGAACCCGAATGGTTCAACCCTTAGCAGATATGTTGATATCTGTAACCTGTTCTTCAAAAGTAATTCTTTAGCTTGATGCATATACATGATCATTCCACCCAGTTGAGTTACACTAAAGATGCATGATACTGTTATCGTTCACTTTCATTGTTCGTATCATGGGCTGTTTGCCACTACATTCAAAGTACTCATTGGCTTGCCACTGGTTATTTCATTGACCAGGTATGAGAGAACAGGATATGGTGAAGATTAACTCGGTGTCGTTCTTGCGAGCTAGGATGCATCCCAGTCAGAATGCCTATAGGTTAAGGCTGATGGCATGGGTTCACGCTTTCAACCAATAATTCCGCTATTGGTCTAGTTTGGTGCTTTGGCCTTTAAGGCCCTGTGTATGTAAGACTCGACCGAAGAGGTCATTTATTTTATCAAACGGTATGTATGGATGTAAGACTCTATTATTCAGTATCTGTGTTCAGTGAGCATTGATCCTTGGGATCACTGGGCACGACGATCTCGACTTCCCAGTCGGGGTCCCCATAGAGCTGGTATCAGAGCCATCCTGACTGTAGGAAGCCCTTAGTTAGCACGGACGTTAGTTAGGATAAAACTGCTTTCCAGATCCTTCAAAATACTTACAAAACCTATATATTTTCTCAACTCTCCTGAAACTTCAAAGAAATTGAAGGTTATGCTCTAGCCTTCCACTCTTATTTTCCTCACCCTCCTCGTCTACTTTTTCAAAACTTGCTAATGGTCGCTAGAACCTTATGCCATTCTGACCACGGGATAAATTGAATTCCTCGTGGGCAGCCCGGAAGGAAGTAACCTTTCCAGGCAAACACCTGAGCTGAAGGACAGAGAAGACCACTCCACGACCAGACGACACCAACAGAAGTACCTCCATGAGGAACAAGGACATGGAGGCTTAGAAGATGGTGAAACCCTGGGCATTGTTCCAGAGTGATGCCACTTTTGCCTATGATAATCTGAACATAATATATGCAAACCTTGATCTGCATCACTAATAGAGCGACCGTGTCAGTTATAAATAACTGTGTCGACCACCACCGGTGGATGAGAATCTTGCCATTTGGTCCGCCTCACCTTAGTGAGCAGGAAAACGGTTCTCTTCATCCCCCACTCTAGGTGTCGATATCGCAATTAGTATGATTGACAGCTCAGAACTCTATCATGTCATGCAAATATTGGTGCATGAAGGTGCCCACCTGAGACTCCCAAAGCCTCGGAAGAGAAGAAGACACTGACAAGATCATGAAGACAACAGAAGACCCTGTCAGTGACAGCTATGAAGAACCACCTTCATCAGCAACTTCCGAGACGAGAAGACAACCAGAGTTCCTTACAACTCAAGCGAATTGCTTCAGCAAGCGACCACAAGAGGTGTGATAACATCTTGAGAAGGTCCAGAAGACTTAGCGGACTCCTCTCCGGAGCAAGAAGCAAGCACGACTGTCGATCCCAGAACCTAGGATAGGATGAGTCGTGAATCCCCCTATGCAAAGTCGAGTCCGTGAAATAGTTCGGATGGACCATGTTGTGTGTTGCTTATTTTTGTTGTTTGTGCTTTGATATAAGTCGCACTTTTGCTTAGGCAACAAGCATGCGGTTATATCACTTGTCTTATTTTGATGTTCAAAATAATTTTAGCACTTGTTTGAGTTGATTTTTCAACGCTTGTTTGATTGCACTAAGACCCTTAGACCTTCCCCCTTGGTGCTCTCTCTCTCACCCCTCTCGACAACTGAAGACGGAAAGGCAAATGCGCCAAGGATCCACTTCGAAGGACGACTGACGTTGAAGACACTGACTGTGCTATGCTTAACCACACACAACCGTAGGAGTGTGTTTTCCCTCAAGATTGGGAAAAACACACTAGACCAGACTAACCTCCACAAGCCTTTCCGGCTCAAATTTTCTGGTTACGTGTCTAGTACACGGACTTGCCAGAACTCGTGTAGGTCCCCGATGAACCCCGCTAAGCACTGGGTTCCTTATGGAACAAGTGATCACCGTGAACGAGTATCCCTTCATCTTAAGCTAGCACTGTAACCTTGATGCCATAAGAGGACCGATCTCCGATATGAGAGCATTAGACTAAGATTGTTGCGATGATAATAGATGTCTTGAGGATATAGCTAAACTATTTTGGTGGATCGTGAGACCCTTATACAGTAGGTGGATTTGGTGGAACGAGTTGATACAGTAGTATAATCTTCATAATCTGGAGTAAGATTGGATTTAGTAGGATGATTATGATCGTAAACATTATTCTCGGTGGTATACATGACTTTAGCAAGTAGTTGGCATGGTTTGGAGATAATTACCATAATTACTTGGGGTATCAAGTAGACTTCTTATTGGATTTGAGTCTTGGATTTAAATAGGTAATCTTAATAGAGTATTGAGGATGACAAAGACCACATGGTTCGGAGTAAATTGGATTTAGCTCGTTAATCTCGATCATGACACCATGTTTTCTCGGTGGATATAGAGTGCGTATACTTGGAGTTGTCAATTGATTTACAACCTATGTAGTTGGCCTTGGGGATTAGATGGCCATGTTTATTGAAGTTGGTGGATATACTATGACGTAATTCTTGCAGTATTATGTGAATTATGAGGACCCTAAGAGTTTATGTGGAACCTCGTCAATGTTGGATTTGTAGGAGTGGTGAGTCTAGTCATGGCTGGTCGAATTGATGGATTACTTGATCGGATTCATAGGAAGGAAACGAAATATTGGATTGGTCTACTACGTGTTTCCTTAATATAGTAGTGTAGTACCCTGTCCAATGGATGACTTGGGCGGACAATTGGATTTGTGGTGCCTCAGATTCAATCGTGGTAGCTGTATGTCTCCCCAAGGTCCTTGCATAGTAATGCATCTACAGTTGGGGCTACACCATACTTGTAAGTGTTTGGGTTTAGTTCTTCCTTCAACCCGGAGTTGACTAGCATGAGCGGTGTGGAGTTGACCCACGTAGGATGGTATCCTTGATGAGATGAGGTGATGTTGTCTCAAGTTAGAGGTCGAAATATTGGCATCCAAGGAATGTGCTTAGAGATAAGATGATAAATGTTCGCCCACACCCTAAATTCCTTGAGACCCTAAAGCTTCGCTGAGCCACAAGATGGACGGACTACGACTATAGAAGACGACTCTAAGTCGTTGAAATGTGTCTAGTACCCGCCCATAGAAAGTCCCGTTCTCCTCACCCGACTTTTGAGCACTGTGCTTATGTCGTGTTTGGGAAGGAAGGGTGTTATCCTTACTGATGACATACTTACTCACCCAGTAAGAGGAAGAACACCTTAGCCGTGTTTGGTCGAACCCAGGAACGCCGATTGTTATGCCCTCGAAGGTACCGTGATATCTCGAGAAGGTGGACTTCTCGAAGCAGTCCCAAGATGACGGAAGACTATCCTACGCAAGTGAAGACGAAAAACCGCTGCGACGAGGAAGCCATGACAACGACGATGAAGCAGCAGAAGTCAACTACCGACCGCGCACCGACTACATCAACGACGTCAAGAAGCCTCGACGATTCAAGATGACGAAGCCTTGGACAAGCGAAAGGATCAGACGACCTCTTCTTGGTCCAAATCAAGGACACAAGTACTAGTAGGTCATGGTGAAAACCTGCTAAAGGTGATTTCCGCCCGCCAAGTCGCAAACCTTGGGAATGGATGACTGGTCTATACTCTTGGGTAGCCAGCTTATCCAGAAACCCTCGCAACTCCCAAGATGGTAGGACCTGTTCGGGATCTGAGCCTCCGAGCTTAGACTCATAGGTGAGACCCAGCCCGGACTCTTCCATGAGAAGTCTACGATGACTAATTTCGACCATAGCTTGACTGCCGAAAGGAAGTCGAGGACTTCCCCGTAAGCAGGAAGCCATGCATAGACTTGACAGTGCGTTCTAACACGAGACATCTTGATGTCACTAACCGACACGCAAAGCCATGACCAGATCCTAGACACACTATCTTGCCACATATTCTCACTTGGAATACACTCGCAAGCCAGAACCTTTCACGGACTTAGCTTACCAAGCCCTTGACCTCGGTCAAGCCTAACTTATTGCCAGATTCCGCTCACGATCAGTCGAGGACTTGTGAACATTCGAAGTTGTACCATCAGGCACCTCAAGACCACCACAACAACCGTGGGACATGAAGACTACCTCCAACTCAAGATTCTGTATCTCACCAACCCCTAGCCCAGGAATCTCGGGGACGAGATTCTCTTAAGGGGGTAAGGTTTGTCACACCCCAATTTTTTGCTTTCGTGACTAAGTAACTTATTTCAAAATTTGGGGCCAATTAAAATTTTTGTGAATACTTGTGATGCTTGAAGTGACTATTGTTTGCCTTGCTTGTTTGCATGATTGTGTTTGATACCTAATAGATCCTGTCACTCTCTTAATCATCTCCTCATCCCATGTTTTCCTGCCTAATGATCATGCCATGTGTTTAGGACAAATATCTATTTTTACCAAATATTATTTTCACCAAAAAGCTTTTCTTTGAATTAAACTTTCAAACCCGTGAGATGAGGTTTGTACTACAAATCCTCAAATTAGGGAATTTCTTTTGCACCAAAACTTTTATTTAAAACCTATTATCAAAATGACTTCCAAAAACCATCTTATTATTATTTTAAAGGTTATCTTATTATTTTATTTAAAAGCCTTTCTGTAAGGCCAGAAATGGTCTCCTATGAAGGAAAGTTATTTTTATTACCTTCAAAATATTTAAGAAAATTTAGGGAAACTCAATGGATATATTTATTCCATATTTATGAGTTTCAACACATGGTCATGTTCAAAATATTGGGCAAACCCCTCCAAAAATCATTCCTGCGTATTTCAAGCTTTTGGAATATTTCTATAAGAAATATTCTCAATAAATTCCAGTAAAATTCTAGCATGTCATCTATGATATTCTTGATGATCTTGCCAAGTTTCATTTCAATCCAAGTTGATTTGGCCCCCCTAATCACTCTAAAACCCTATCTGTCCAGAATCAAATTTGAGCAACTCTACATTGTGAAGTGTCTCCAATTGTGCTCAAATTTGGTGGACATGTTCCAGTACTCCAATGAGGCATCCACACCAAGTGGTACACCAAGGAGAATAGAGGAACTTGTCCTAAAACCCTCAAAACCCTCTCTGTTGATTTCTGACTTTGACAAACTTTACATTATAAAGTTTGTCCAATTGACCTCAAAATTTTTGTGCATGCCTAAATGCTCAAATCATGCCCCTACACCGAATATTGGATTTGTGGGAATTGTTTTGAATAGGGATCTAAGCAGAAACCCATTTCTGCTCCTTTCTAGGGTTTTTCAAGTCTACATTGGAAAACTTATCCAGCAAATCCCAAATTTGGTGTGCAAGCCTATTTTCATCTATTATTTGATCCTGTTAAGTTTCATAGCCATTGGAATCCATCTGGTAGCCTAACCACAGATCAAACACCTTGTTTGCACTCACTAATTTGGATTTTATTGCCCCTTCTACTTTATTCCTTGAGCCCAAATTTCTACCACAGCCTCACATAGTTACAATTCTCCTCCAGTATCTTTCCATGACCACTGGTCAATTATTGGGGAAGGTCCCTTTGTAACTCTCTCTCATTTTTACCCTTGGCAGCACTGTTTTACCCTTCTTTCCATTATTCTGCTTAAGCTATCACCCCCAATTCTTTCCAGAGCCTCTCTAGTGTCTCAATGCATCATTTCAAATCAATTGATGGCATGCTCATGTAGGAAAAATGAGCAGCACTTCTTCAAATAGATTTCTGGCTGAATCATGGCTTTGTACAGCAAGTAGTAGCTATCCTCCTTTGTTTGATCTGAAACTTTGCAGTCTGGTAGTCCTTCCATGCTTAGCACTGCCAGGCGTAATTTCCCTCCAAGGATCCCCACCTAAGACACAGTTTTATCACCTCCAAGTTGGCTGTTAGAAACTTTGCGGCAGTGAAGAGCCATTCAAATCAACTTCACTAGCCTCCAAACTTCAGAGTTCTCTTCCTGATAGCATGCCCCACCTCCCAGACATGATTGACTGGTCTTTGCAAACCTGTGGGCGTGGGTGGCCGTGGTGACCACCACCCTGGCGTGCAAACCAGGTGCTCTGCACCTAGTTTCACCCCTCCCGACCGTTTCTTGGCAAGGCAGGTTGCCCGAGCATGTCCCAGAGCATCCCCTTGACCGTTCAAGCCATCTCCATCCATTAGCTACCCTCCAAACCCTTCTGGCATGCTTGTCTACCCCCTGCTCTCAGAGCTCCAGAGAGCTCCTAAGCTTTCTCCTCTTCCCCCTCTCCATATGGCTCCCCCCGAGCCCTCTGGCTCCTCCAGAACCCTCTCGCTCTCTCCCTGGAGCCACCCTCGAGCTCCATCTCCCCTCAAGTTCTCTGTCCCTCCTCTTCTTCCATGGCTGCCGTGGCCGACGCGACCAAGCTCGCATCCGAGCTTGCGCAGATTCCCCTCCTCAGCTAGCTACCCCAGGGGCATCCCAGACCGCAGCAGGCTGCCCCTCCTTCGCCTGCCCTTCAGGTGGCCGGAGCGCCCCTCCCCGCGGCCGCTATCGCCACTCTCCACCTCGGCCGCAGGCACGCTTGTGCCGGCCTCCCCAGCGCCTTGGATCTGCCCAGGTGGGTGCCGGAGGACTTCCCCGAGGGTGCTAGTGTCAGCGGCATCGTCAGCGGTGGCCGGAGCCACTAGGGGCGAGCACCGGCAGCGCCCTGATCTGTCTCCCGTCGCTCCCAGCTTGAGCGGGAGGAAGAACAAAGCCCTGGCGAGCGGGGCCCGCCTGTAAGCGGAACAAAGGCTGGGCCCGCGCAGTTTAGTGGCCACGCCCCTGACCGTTGACGTCTTCCTCGCGTGAACACGTATTAGAGGGAGTGCGCCTTCGACGTCAGCAGCCTCCCAGGCGGCCTGCGCAGCCGGGCCGGCCCATCTCTTTCTCTAGCGCCTTGTGCGTAATATAGTTAAGTCTGGAGGCCCTCTTTTGTCTTTTTCATTTATCTGTAACTTCAAAAATCCATTGTAAATTCATACTAACTCCAAATCACTTGATTCAAATTTCTGCAGGTTTATAAAATCCGGTTCTATCCAGATGTTGGCTTTGCAACTTTTCCAAAATACTTTCCTGTGATAATAATATCTAAATGCCCATTTAGACATACTAATCACCACCTTTGCAAATTCCTAGAGGATCCATTTCAACTCCAAATGGAGTGATTCAAACTTCCACAGACTTCTAAAATCACTCTTCATTTTTAAAGCCTTGGTCAACATTTTTATCAAACTTCATTCTGTTGCATATAATAAATAGCTCCCTATTGCTATTTGTCCCACATTAGAAATTCCTAGTAAATTCATTTCAACTCCAAATCCAGTGAAACCACTTCCTAAATATTTCTAAAATCATTCTCTGTTAAATGGGTGCCTCCACTCATTTTTAACGGAATGATTTCTGTTGACCTCTTCAAAGGTCACCTATCCCTCCTTTCCTTCCATCTAGACACCCCTGATGATTCAAACCCCTTGGCAAAACTTCAGGTATTTTTCTTATGACCAGAGAGGTCCAAGAAAAATAAAACTTCTATTTATAGAACACTTTTATTCTTCTTGTTATATGGCTTGCTATAGTTGTTTCCGATGGTAGTTGACGGTAGACGGAGTACTCGGAGACGGAGCGGAAGACCTCGAAGACCCCGAGGACTTACGTGAGCAAGGCAAGCAGCCCTTTTGCCATGACTTAAGTATATAAAATGATGCATGCTAGTATAGCAAGTATTTTCCCGTTGCATGTGATCACGGTGCCGGTTCATCATTGTGGTGATGGTACCGGAGGCTTCTTCGAAGCACTTGCATGTTGATAATGATATTCACATGGCTCTGCGGAGCACAAACATGATGAGCTGAACCTACTGTCTACGAGGATCATGCTACTGTCATGTTGACTAGTCAAGTAAGACCATTGCATTGAGCTTGACCCTACCCCTTGAGGGTCATGTTATACCATGTTGACAAGTAAAGATAGAGCATATTATCACAACCATGATGATGGGTTAAATAAAGAGTTTATGAAAACCCTGTCGGGTGCCACTAATGCCCGAGGGTGATGATTAGTTGGTGATCACTTTTGGTGAAGTGATGCACCGGTGATTTTGTGTGAGTACGGTTTCGGAAATTTGATTAGATTTATGATGTGTCGACCGTCCCAACCTTACCAGTACGACCATGATACCCCTTTATGGACGGGGCTTTGTTGATTACTCTGGTCGGTACTAGCAAAGTGCCACATTACTAGTGGCGGGAGTGATCGGTGTCACTCTCGTGATGGGGTCGTGCCAGGTAGGACGATATGCCATTATTATGACTTCCAGGCACACCGTTGGTCCCTGCATGGTTGATACAGTCTAGAGTCGGTGCTCGTAAGACGTACAACATGTGGGCTGGGTACCAATCGAGTGGACCTCTTTATCTAGTATCGTCAGGGGAAAGATGATGATCGGGTACTTACCTCGGGTATATGTGATATACCGCGAGTCGTGGATGACACCGAAGTTTCCCGTTTCTCGTGGGTCCAGCGTACTACCTCTGCAGAGTGTAAACTATTCGAATAGCCGTGTCCACGGTCAAGGACAGTTGGGTGGTGCTGCTTAAACTACGTCCTGTGTTTCCGCATAAACCAAGTGTGTGTGTGTGTGTGTGTGGTGTTAAAAAGGTGTTGTTATAATCATGAGAAAATATGACCAAGTTCGGTGACTTGGCATATAGGGTAAACCCGGATGGTTTAGCCCTCATTAATACATTGAGATTATGACAAGTCCGATGACTTGGCATATAGGGTAAACCCGGATAGTTTAACCCTCAGTTGATACATGGAGGTTATGACAAGTCCGATGACTTGGCATATAGGGTAAACCCGGATGGTTTAGCCCTCATTAATACATTGAGATTATGACAAGTCCGATGACTTGGCATATTGGGTAAACCCGGATGGTTTAACCCTAAGTTGATACATGGAGGTTATGACAAGTCCGATGACTTGGCATATAGGGGGAACCCGAATGGTTCAACCCTTAGCAGATATGTTGATATCTGTAACCTGTTCTTCAAAAGTAATTCTTTAGCTTGATGCATATACATGATCATTCCACCCAGTTGAGTTACACTAAAGATGCATGATACTGTTATCCTTCAGTTTCATTGTTCGTATCATGGGCTGTTTGCGAGTACATTCGACGTACTCATTGGCTTGCCACTGGTTATTTCGTTAACCAGGTATGAGAGAACATGATATGGTGAAGATTAACTCGGTGACGCTCTTGCGAGCTAGGACGTGTCCCAATCAGAATGCCTGTAGGTTAAGGCTGATGGCATGGGTTCACGCTTTCAACCAATAATTCCGCTATTGGTCTAGTTTGGTGCTTTGGCCTTTAAGGCCCTGTGTATGTAAGACTCGACCGAACAGATCATTTATTGTATCAAACGGTATGTATGGATGTAAGACTCTATTATTCAGTATCTGTGTTCAGTGAGCATTGATCCTTGGGATCACTTGGCACGGCGATCTCGACTTCCCAGTCGGGGTCCCCACAGTGCAGCAAGGATGATTGTGACAAAACAAAAGGCAAAGACTCGTATAATACACGACGCTCCAATCAAAACACATATCATGTGGTGAATAAAAATATAGCTCCAAGTAACGTTACCGATGGATTGAAGACGAAAGAGGGGATGCCTTCCCAGGGCATCCCCAAGCTTAGGCTTTTTGGTGTCTTTGAATTTGGCTTGGGATGACTTGGGCCACCCCAAACTTAAGCTCTTTCCTCTCTTTATTCCATTGTCCATAAGAACATCACCCAAAACTTGAAAACTTCACAACACAAAACTTAAACAGAAACTCGTGATATTATTAGCATAAGAAAACAAACTACCAACTTTTTAGGTACTATAGTAAACTTGATTTCCATTTAGATTGATGTGATATTACGTTATTCTAACTTTTCCATGGCTTGTACCCCCCGATACTAACCATAGTTTCATCAAAATAAGTAATCAACACAACAAAAAAACAGAATCTGTCCAAAAACAGAACAGTCTTTCGTAATCTGTATATTTCGTATAACTCTGCTATCCCAAAAATTCTGAATTTTTTTGACAATTAGGGAAATTTGCATATAAATTAGCAGCAAAAAGAATCAACTCAAAATCTCTTTCTGGATAGTAACTAAAAATAATTTCCTGAGCACAAAGTTTCTGTATTTTTTGAGCATGATTAAACAACTATCACCAAAACTAGTCATAAAGGTTCTACTTGGCACAAACACTAATTAAAACATAAAAAAACACAATCATAACAGAATCATGATGGTGTGGACTCAACAAAACAGAAAGTGAAAAGCAAAAACAAATTTATTCATTGGGTTGCCTCCCAACAAGCGCTATTGTTTGGCGCCCCTAGCTAGGCTTAACGATTTCAATGATGCTCACATAAAAGTAGTAGTTGAGATATGAAAAAGAGCATCATGAATGGCAAAAAACACGTTTAAGTCTAACCCACTTCCTATGCATAGTGATTTTGTGAGCAAACAATTTATGGGAACAAGAATTAACTAGCATAGGAAGGCAAAACAAGCATAACTTCAAAACGGTGAACACATAGAGAGGAAGCTTGATATTATTGCAATACGTAAAAGCATATTTTCCTCTCGCATAGTAATTTTCAATAACATCATGAAGGAATCTTACAATATAACTATCACACAAAGCATTCTTTTCATGATCAATTATAGCATAAGGGTCATCACCAAAACATGGGAAACAAAAAATATCATCTTCATCAAGCATAGCATCCCCAAGCTTGTGGTTTTGCATATCATTAGCATCATAGATATTTAGAGAATTCATACTAACAACATGGCAATCATGTTTTTAATTCAAGCAGATATCATGAACCGCTTTATAATTTTCTTCTTTCAACACTTCATCAAAATTTTGAGATTCATGAATTTCAAGCAAAACTCCATAGAGATAGTCAAGTGCACTCAACTCACTAGCAAATTGTTCATCATAATTTGGTCTTTTGAAAAGATTAGCAAGTGGATGAGGATCCATATCAATAGATTTTTAGCAAGCGAAGATGCAAGCAAATAGAAGGCACATGGAAACATAAGCAAACATAGCAACAAAAAGGCGAACGGAAGAAGAGCGAATAAAAAAGGAAACTCTTTTTGGTATTTTTGGAAAATCGTTTTAGAAGTGGGGGAGAGGAAAAAGAGAGGAAAATGGAAAATAATGTAAATGCAAGAGATGAGTTTGCGATAGGTACTTGGTAGATATGCTTCACTTGAATACTCCCCGGCAACGACACAAGAAATTCTTCCTGCTACTTCTCGAGCTTGCGTTGGTTTTTCCCTTGAAGAGGAAAGGGTGATGCAGCAAAGTAGAGATAAGTATTTCCCTGAGTTTGAGAACCAAGGTATCAATCTAGTAGGAGTATCAAGATGAGGCACCAATGCACCGGCGCAAAAACAAACAAACTTGCACCCAACGTGATAAAGGGGTTGTCAATCCCTTCACGATTACTTGCAAGGTGATATCTGACATAGATGAAAGGTAAATAAGTAAAAGTGCAGCAAGGTATTTTTGTATGTAGATCTGAATATATGATGTGTAAAGTAGACCTGGGGGCCATAGTGTTCACTAGAGGCTTCTCTCATGATAGCAAGTATTATGGTGGGTGAACGAATTACTGTCGAGCAATTGGTAGAATAGCGCAAAGTCATGACGATATCTAAGGCAATTATCATACATATAGGCATCACGTCCTAGACAAGTAGACCGATACTGTCTGCATCTACTTCTATTACTCCACACATCGACCGCTATCCGGCATGCATCTAGTGTATTAAGTTAATAACAAACGGAGTGACGCCTTAAGCAAGATGACATGATGTAGAGGGATAAATTCATGCAATATGATATAAAACCCATCTTTTTACCCTTGATGGCAACAACACGATGCGTGCCTCGCTACCCTTTCTGTCACTGGGTGAGGACACCACACGGTATGAACCCAAAACCAAGCACGTCTCCCGTTGCAAGAATTATAGATCAAGTTGGCCAAATGAAACCCATAACTCGAAGAGAATTGCAAGGATACGAAATCATGCATATAAGAAATCAGAGGAGACTCAAATAATATTCATAGATAATCTGACCATAAATCCACAATTCATCGGATCTCGGCAAACACACCGCAAAAGAAAGTTACATCGGATAGATCTCCATGAAGATCATGGAGAAGTTTGTGTTGAAGATCCAAGAGAGAGAGAATAAGCCATCCAGATACTAGCTATGGACCCGAAGGTCTATGGTGAACTACTCATGCATCATTGAAGAGGCAATGGTGTTGATGAAGAAGCCCTCCGTGTCCGAATCCCCCTCCAGCTGGGCACCAGAACGGTCCCCAGATGGGATCTTACCGAGACAGAAGCTTGCAGCGGTGGAAAAGTATTTTCGTGGCTCTCTTTGGAGGTTTTGGGATTTTAGAGAATTTATAGGTGAAAGAGGTAGGGCAAAGGAGCCACGGGGGGGGGGGGGGGGGCGGCACGAGCCTGCCTTGGTTCTCAAGTCCTCTGCGTATCTTCTGTTATGGAAAAAATCATCCCGCATGTTTTATTCTGTTTGGACTCCGTTTAATATTCTTTTCTGAAAAAGGTCAAAAACACCGAAAAAATAGAAACTGGCACTAGGCACCGAGTTAATAGGTTAGTCCCAAAAATGATATAAAATGGCATATGAATGCATATAAAACATCCCAAGTTGATAATATAATAGCATGGAACAATCAAAAATTATAGATACGTTGGGGACATATCACCTCCCACTTGTCGTTAGAATCTGAGCTGACCATCACTTGGTTTGGGGAGGATGGCTGGGAGCGGATGGAAAGCGAAATGGATCTGGGCGCTTGGAAGCTAGAATGGGAGGGGGTCGAGTCTAGGATGCGTGTGGCGGCTGTGTGGATCTTTTTCCTTTTTATGGGGGGAATGCTAGGCCAAGGGTTCCCGTTTATTGCACCACAGGCCCCGCCACTTCCCGAAATGACCGCACAGGTGAACACGCGTGGGATTACCCAGACCATTACCCATATCCCCTTAAACACGGGGCACAATCTCCACTTTGACAAGACGTGCCCGTTAAAAAGTAGCCTCAAACTGTGAATCATGTTTTTTTTCATAACTGGTTATTGTGACCTTTCGTTAGAAAGACTGTCAGAGGAGGAATTGTTCACACTCGGTCCTGTTGGCCTTCTGATTAACCAGTGCCTATTTTAAAGGTATAACATCGCCAAATGACCAAGTCTAAACTAGCCGAATAAGGGGGGAACTCACCTGGCAAGCCGATTACTTTGGATGCAAGAAGCTGCCGAAGACCATGTACATCAGTGTTGGATGCATGTTCGGGGACTACTAAGGGAGTCCTGGATTAAGGGGTCCTCGGATGGTCGGCCCATATCTTAGAGGCTGACCATATGGGCCGCAATATTGAAGACTGGACTGCATGAAGACCCTCGTGGATAAGTAGGAAAGCTCCGGAGACTGGCATATCATCCAAGTTGAGTAGGCTAGATTGGCACATCTACCCCGACTGAGGTTGGTTGTATGTAACCCTAGGGATCCGTGGTACCTATATAAACTAGAGAGTTTCTTCTACAATGACATGCTGATTCATCTAGGCTTTAGCTCATACGATCTCGAGGTAGACCAACTCTGTAATCATCATACACCATCAATATAATCAAGCAGGACGTAGGGTTTTTCCTCCTCAAGAGGGGCCGAACCTGGGTAAATATTGTCCCCTCGTGTCCTGCAACCCATCGATCGAACGTCCACAGTTCGGGAACCCCTACCCGAGATCCGTCGGTTTTGACACAAACACTACCCTCAAGGGGCAGCGTGGTCCATAAGGAAACTAAGGGATATTAAGGCCTCCTTTTAATAGAGAACTGGAACAAAGTATTAACACATAGTGAATAAATGAACTCCTTGAACTACGGTAATCACCGGTAAGAATCCCAATTATTGTTAATTTGGGGTATGCAGATCCCAAAATGTAGTAGGTGCATATAACTTGCAAAATCGGATCAGGAACATAGATATAATGGTGAAAACATAAATGGTTCAGATCTGAAATCATGGCACTCGGGCCGTAGTGACAAACATTAAACATAACAAAGTCATAGCAATATCTATCAGCGAACATAGTGGATACTAGGGATCAAGACCTAACAAAACTAACTTGATTACATGATGAATATCATCGAGCTCTTCACCAACCAGCAATCATATGAAGGGATTACTCACTCCCGACGGAGAATAACATGGAATTGGTGATGGAGGAGGGTTGGTGATGACGAAGACCGAAGATTCCCCTCTACGGAGCCCCAAACAGACTCCATATTAGTCCTTCTGATGAAGAACATGAGGTGGTGGTGACTCCGTATCATGAAACGTGATGAAAGTTCCTTTCTGATTTTTTTCTCCAAAAATAGGAATTTATAGCGCTGGAATTAGGGTCAGCAGAGCCATGCGGGCCCCACTAGACACCAGGCGATGCCAGGGGGTCTTGGCGGGCCCTGATGTCTAGTGAGCTGCTGTGGTACCGGTGGATCTAAGTTCCAATATTTTTTATATATTCCAGAAAAAATCTCCAAAAAGTTTTGTTCCATTCTGAGAACTTTTATTTCTGCCCAAAAACAACAACATGGTAGTTGTGCTAAAAGAGCGGCAGTCTGGGTTAATTTCATTCAAATCATGCAAATTAGAGTCCCAAACAAGAGGAAAAGCGTTACAATGGAGAAGTATCAACTCCCCCAAGCTCAATCCATTGCTTGTCCTCAACCAATTCAGTTGACCAATTAAAAGTGATAAAGAAAAACTTTTATGAACTCTTTTGTTCTTGTTTACATATACATGCTTAGAGAGCACTCAGGTTTTCAGCATAAATCTTGACTTATCATATCGACAATTACCCTTAAGAACTATATTAGCTCATATCAATGTCATAATCAACTAGTGAGCATTAATAAAATATCTGAAACAACAACACTTTGTCAAAACGATCATGATATAATATGACAATAATGGTATCTCACTAGCCCTTTCTAAGACCACATAACTTAAATGCAGAGCACCTCTAAAGTTCAAGCATCAACTAGACATTGTAATGTATGGTTAAAGAGATCTAGTCATGCTGCAAACAACAATTAACTAGACACAAAGTATAAGGATGACAACAGTGCTCTCAGGTCTAGTGCTTATTTCAGAAGGTGATGACTCAAAGTAAAAGTAAAATAACATGAAATTAAATAGAAAGTCCCTTCGCAAAGGGAAGCAGGGATTTGCACAGGTGCTAGAGCTCATAGTGAAAGTAAGAGATAAATTATTTTGGGAGGTGCACCCTTCCTGTCAATGTTACGACCAAGAGTTATCGATATCTTCCATGCTAAACAAATTAGCGACGGTTCCCAAGCGATAAATGTAAAGGTTTACTCCCCTCCACCAATCAAACACACTCCACGGCTAGCCAAATCCATGGGTGTCGTCCAAACCAACAACAATCCAGTGGAAGTTTTCTTTAAATATTTGCAATTTATGATTAGGGATTGGGAGTCCCTATTAGTAGCCCCTCGCATGCAAGGACGAGTCAATAAACACTCATCATGAGAATAATCAACTTAGCATTGAAGATACTGGCTGCCCTCCGTCGCTCCATGAGCGGTCCAGGCACACAAAACATAAGTTCATTTGAAATTATTAGAGGTGGCCATGCAAATTTACTTGGAACGGCATGGTAATACAACATATAGGTAGGTATGGTGGACTCATCTGGAATAACTTTGTTTCAAGGGTTTTGATGCACAAGCAGTATTCCCACTTAGTATAGGCCAAGGCTAGCAAATATGTTGGGAAGCGACCACCTAGAGAGTGAAGACAGTCATGAACATGCTTTATGAATAATCATTTTTCATACTAGCATGAGTAGGATATAAACACCATGAAAATAAAGATCTTGGAGGCTATGCTGCTTTTGATTCAACTACATGCGTGAACATGTGCCAAGTTAGGCCACTTGAACGTTCAGAGGAGGATACCATATCATCATACAACGTCACAACCATTTTAATGCATGTTGACATCCAAGATAAATCAATACCCGCTCCTAGCTACTTAAGCATGGCATGAACAACTATAATCTCTAATTCTCATTGCAAACATGTTCGATCATCATATGCTGAATCATGGATACTGGTCTCAACATATTTACAAAAATAAAAGGGCCATATGTATTTCTGTCCCTAACTTGAACCACCTACTTAGATTTGCCCCTAGTTTTGAAGCATATTCAAATTCGCCCCTCTTCCGTTAAGTCTGCTTATACAAATGCCCTTTCGTACATTTTCCATCCAGTCAAAGGCCTTTGACCGTTCGATTTTTTTATACGCTCACTTAATGGTCAACGGTCTTTGACTGGACGAAAAGTGTATGGAAGGGCATTTATATAAGTGCACTTAATGGAAGAGGGAAAAATTTGGGCATGCTTCAAACTTAGGGGTGAATTTGAGTAGTGGGTTCGAGTTAGGGGCACAAATGTAAAATACCCAAAATAAAAACAAGTTGAGTTCGTATCGGCTTCTCTTTGCTACAATCACTTCATCAAATATCGTCATTATTGCCTTTCACTTGCACGACCGAACGATATGAAAATGGTAATAGTGCAATAGTGCCATGGACTAAGCTGGAATCTGTAATATTTTATTCAAGAGGAGAAGACAAAGTAATATGGGCTCGTCATTAGATCAATAAAAATGCATATGAGATCCACTCAGTATTTTCCTCGTGGTCTTCCCCTTGGGGATAAATCAAAGAAGGGAAAAGAAATTACGAGAAACATAGTGAAATATTTCGAGAAGAAAACAAATTAAAGAAGGGAAAAACTAAAACGAGAAAAACTATTTACACGTGAAAACTCCCAACAAGTAAAATAAGAAAATAGAAATCTTTTTGGGTTTTGCTTTAATACTATGACTAAATTACTCTAGAAATAAAAATCGAAAAGAAGTGATAAATATTTTTAGATTTTGTGCATGTTTTTCAAACACACAATAAGAAGGCAAGAAAATAAAACTAATAAGGATATCACCATTCAAGAGTGTGAACACCGACAACATGAATGTAAAGACGGTGAAAGCACGTACTCCCCCAAGCTTAGGCTTTTGGCCTAGCTTGGTAATCACCACCCGTAGTAGCCTGGGTAATAGTTAGTGTGGTAACTCATGGAAGTCCTTGGTGCATCCTCTGCGGCGTGATGGGCAGCCTCCACTGTCGCGTTGTACTCGTGCGCCTCCCTCTCATAGACATGATATCTTACTTTTCCCTGATTATCAAAGAGAGAAGGTGCAGGCAAAATAACAGGCACAATAGATTTATTATTAAACATCATGTAGTAGTTATAATCAGCAGCGGTGGCCTTTATGAACTTATGGCACTTCATGGCCGCAAAGTATAAATACTGAGTAGGAAGAATAGGGTGACTAGACTGCGGTGACACGCTACACTCCTTATCTAAAAGAGAGGCATAAATGCCACCATAAAAATAACCACTGTCAAAATTGTGTTGCAATCTGCGTACTACAATTGCTCCTAGATTATAGTATTTAATACGAGTTAAGGCAATATGCAGGAGACTTTGGTCCGAGCCACATAAAGTACTACAATCTTGCTTGCCCAGTATGCATTTTCCATTAAAAAGTGCTAGATAAAGAATTGTTGGAAAATATATACTATTTATTCTACCATGATTTACTCCCCTATCTTCACCAAAGCAAAGAGTAGTTAAAAATGTCTCATATTCAGATTTTGGTGGTTTGTCTAGCGAACCCCAACATGGAATTTTACATGCATCACAGAAATCATCTGGATACATAGTGAAGGCATTTTCATAGGGATTAAAGGAGACTATAAATTCTAGAGGATAAATTTAAATCCCTTATTGAAAGTTTCAGTAAGATGATAATGTTTTGTGCACTTATATGCAATGAAGGGTGCGATCTTAGTATTATCAATGTATTGCTCGAATTCTTCCTTAATGCCCGCACCCAACATGAAGTCATCATTTCTCCAAAGGCACGATTTGGCTTGGGCTTCTCGCATAGAACTTTCACCTGGCTCAACATAAGACCGCGGTATCGAAATATCACTACACGATGCCCCCGAGGACTTCCTCCTCAAAGAACTCCTTTTGAACCAGCTCATTATCCTACATATAATTTCTGATTATTTTTGGGTCACAAACTAAAGTTAGCGAAACTTCATAAGAATGGTAGCAATTAATAATAGGGACACCTAAAACCTAAAACAAGCATTCAAACTACTTGGGAATTCAAGACTTCAACATGCAAGCTCATCTATAACAACACCTAGAGTAGCAGATTACTCCTAAGATAAACCACTAGAGCAAAAACTAATTGGAGGAATGGGGGAGTTACTTACCAAGGAGAAATCCCACAAAACCGATTTGGAAATGGAGTTTCCAGCAAAGAGATCAAAATCCACGGGTTTGAGAGCAAGAACACGAGAAAGAAAGCTATAGGGATTTTTTTTCTAAAGGTGCGTGATTAAGTGGGACGAAGGGAGAAGTGAGGGGACCCCCGAGGGGCCCACTAAACACATGGCCGTGCTAGGGAGGCTGGTGTGCCCTCGTGTCTAGTGGCCACGTGGGACACCCCTGCAGTGTTTTTAGTGACAAAAATTCACAAAAATGCAGAAAAAATAGTGCAAAAATTTCAAATCATTTGGAGAAATTTTATTATTGGGCACTTTTTATTGCACAGCAAAATCGGAAAACAGGAAAATTATGACTTTTATTATAACTAGCTAAAAATAACAGGGAAAATGAAGTGTGTACAAGGGGTTGTGCCTACTGAATTCATTGACCTCATGCGTCTCGAAATGATTCATTAATAAGGTTGATCAACTCTTATTAACAATCACTTCCAATTAGTATGATCCTGAAGAATTTTTTTAAAACACTAAGTTACCTCAATGGGGATGTGCATATCCCCAACCATAAGTATCTCATATTTATTTTTAGCTGTAGTAGAGGTAGTTGAAAACTTTCATCGATGGTAGTCGGAGAATTTTCAATAACATTAACACCATTAACTTGAAATTGTTTTCGTGGAAAATGCTCCTTATGTTCTTTACAATTGACATGAAAAGTGACCTTGGTTTTGTTGCAACGAATAACAGCCCCTGCAGTATTCAAGAAAGGTCTACCGAAGATAAATGACATATTGTCATCCTCGGGAATATCAAGTGTAACAAAGTCTGTCAAGATAGTAACATTAGCAAGAACAACACATACATCCTCACAAATACCCATAGGTATGGCTGTTGATTCATCAGCCATTTGCAATGAAATTCCAGTAAGTGTGAGTTTACTCAAGTCAAGTCTTTTGTACAAAGAAAAATGCATAACACTAACACCAACTCCTAGATCACATAAATCAGTTTTCACGTAGTTGTTTTTGATGGAACATGGTATAGTTGCTATTCCTAGATCTCCCAGTTTTTTAGGTACTCCATCCTTAAAGGTATACTTAGCAAGAATGGTAGAGACTTAAGCTTCATGTATCTTTCTTTTATTAGTGACGATGTCTTTCATGTACTTAGCATAAGGGGCCATCTTTAAAAGATCAGTTAAACGAGTACGCAAAAAGACTAGCCTAAGCATTTCAGCAAAGCGTTCAAATTCTTTATCGTCTTTTTTCTTAGTTGGTTTAGGTGGATAAGGCATGGGTTTTCGAACCCATGGCTCTCTTTCTATGCCATGCCTTCTAGCAACAAAATCTCTTTTATCATAACATTTATTCTTAGGTTGTGGGTTTAGCAGGTTCTATCTCAGTCACTGCTCAAGAATTCGTCCAATTAACCAGTTAACTTGCGAGTTAATCCTACTCTTAGGGTGACCGAATCGAACAACACCTATTCATCGTGTTAACTTGCCATGCCGATTAATTGGCGAGTTAGACCGATTAATAAGTTGTCCTACCGATTAATTAGTTGCCACACCGATTAATCACTACAGGCCTATGAACTGGTGGGCAAACAAATCCCAAAATTCTGGCACATAATGCCTCCCACCCCTCTTTCTACTAAATACCTAGGGTTTGGCCCTCCTCGCGCTTCCTCATGCTCCGTTCATCCCCTCGTAACCTGGTTGGTGGCTAGTCGTGTTCTGACCAGTGCCAGTCTCCACACTACACCTGGAAGATCTAGTTGCTCCGCCATTCTGGTCGCTTGCCTCGACACCACCCCCCTTGGGCACTCCCCATCCTCTCCCATGGGATGCTTCCCAATCTCTTCCTCAATGGCGTCACCATCAGGCAAGGTACTACCATCTCCCCCCTATACCTTACTGGAGAATCCAACATTCATATATTAGTAGATTATGAATTACAATTTTTTAGATGGATGGATGGAACTGTTGGTTTTGGCTGTTATCTGTAGTATATTATGTGTATGTTAGCAAGTATATGGATAAGTTTAAATGTTTAATTGCTCATTTTCAATTTTGAGATTTTATATATTTAGATGTATAACGATCATTAATTTTACCTCTTATCTATTTTTTATATGCCTACAATAGCATATTTTGGTATATTACATAGCTAGGTGCATGGAATTATGGTATGATACATAAAAAATTTAGATATAAGTTGACAAGTTTATGTTTAATCTACCGATTAATGGTCGACCGATTAATCCAGTTAATAGGCCGATTCACCGATTAATCGCTACACCCAAGCCGACCGAGCAGCTACGAGTTACTAATTTCTTGAACAATGATCTCAATGTCATTTTCTGTTTCTTTATCATCGTCAGGTTGAGCATCTACATGAGCATCATCATCATCATTTTCATTATCACTAGGTGAATGTTCACTACCAGATTGAGTTTCAGCATGAGATATAGAGATATAATTAGGATTAGTAGAAGGTTTCTCTAATTCAGGTTCACTAGATGTATGCAAGGTTCGATCATTTTTCTTTTTATTTTTCTTCCTAGAAGGACGAGGTGCATCAATATTAATTATGTGTGAATCTTGTTCAGTTCCTTTAGGATGACCTTCTGGTTATAGTGGATCTTGAGTCATTGTTCCTCCTCTAATCGTTACTCTCACATCATGATCGTTAATATTATTAGTCATTTCATTAAGTAACTCACTTTGAGATTTAGCAACTTGTTCTAGTTGGGTTTGAACCATAGAAGCATGTTTTCCTACACCTCTTACACCATTGGTGATTCTAAATAAAAAGTCACTTAAGCGAGAAATCATATCAGGGTTTTGTTTGAATTGTTTCATGACATAAGAATTGAAATGATCTTGCTTCATAATATAATTATCAAACTCATATAAGCATTTACTAGGAGGATTATTGTAAGGGATGCCACCTTCATCAAACTTTAAAAGAGAATTTACCTCCACCATATGTGGTGGTGTTTGGAGACCATGGATTTCTTCGATAAGTGGTAAATTCTTAACATCTTCAACATTAATGCCCTTTTCCTTCATAAATTTCTTTGCCTCTTGCATAATTTGAGGACTAAGGAATAAGATAACTCTTTTCTTTGGAGAAGGCTTAGGTGGTGGTTCAGGAAGTGTCCATTCATCATGATTCTTCTATATATTAGTCAATAATTCCTAAGCTTGTTCGACAGTTCGTTCCCTGAAAACACAACCAGCACAACTATCTAGGTGGTCCCTAGAAGCATTAATTAGTCCATTATAAAAAATATCAAGTATCCATTTTTTTAAGAGGGTGATCAGTCAAAGCATTAAGTAATTAGAGAATCCCCCAACCTTGTGGGATACTTTCTTATTAAAGTTGCACAAAGTTAAATATTTCATGTAAGGCAGCTTGTTTCTTATGAGCATGATTTTTTTCATAGAAGTAGCAAATCATATTGTGGGGAATATGCACACAACCAGGAGCAAGAGTATTATACCAAATCTTAGCATCACCTTTCAATGAGAATGGAAATAATTTGAGGATTTAGTAGTAGCGAATCTTCTCATCATTAGTAAATAGGGTGGTTATTTCATTTAGCTTAGTGAGATGTGCCACAATAGTTTCATTTTCATAGCCATGAAAAGGATCATATTCAACCAGAGTAATTATCTCTGGGTCAAGAGAGAATTCATAATCCTTATCGGTAACAAATATAAGAGAAGTACCAAACTTAGGATCATATTTCATTCTAGCATTCAAGGATTCTTCTTTCAACTTGCATAATAGTTTCTTAAGGTCTTCTAAATCCTTACAAGCCAGAAAGTCTCTAGCAATTTCTTCATCCATAACATAACCTTCAGGTATTTTAGGCATTTCAGCTCTAGGATAGTCGTGGCTAAAAGATATTTCAATATTTTCAGTAGCAAGGAATTCTTCAGTTTCAATAGTGTCGTCAATTTCAGCATGCTTAGTTTCTTTAGGTGTAGCAAGTTGTTCATCAAGAAACTCACCTAGTGGCATAGTATCATCAAGTAACGTACTAGCATCATCATAAGCATCATTCATAGTAGAGGTAGCATCATCAATTACTTACGACATATCATGATTAATAGCATGTGGTGGTGGTGTTGCAAGTCTACTCAAAACATATGGTGAATCAAGTGCAGAGCTAGATGGCGGTTCCTTACGTCCGCTCATCTTATAGGGAACAATCTTGGTTCTTGGATCTTTCAGATTCTTCATAATGATCAATAATTATATATCCCAAGTGACTCACCAAAGATAGCTATGCTCCCCAACAATGGAGCAAGAAAATGTTCTTGATAACCCACAAGTATATGGGATTGCGCTAGTTTTGGAGGGTAGAGTATTCAACCCAAATTTATCGATTCTACACAAGGGGAGCCAAAGAATATTTGCAGGTATTAGCAACTGAGTTGTAAATTCAATCGCACTTGGAGATTTAGTATCTACGTCATAGTGATGAGTAGCACACTAATATGATAGTTTTGATAGGAGTGGTAACAGTAGGAGCAGTAACGCTAAAAGTGGTAGAAGTTTTGTAGCAGTGCTAACAACAATAGCAAAAATAGTAGCTTAGCAAGCACAATATGTGGAAAACTCGTAGGCACCTGATCGGTGTGATAGATCAATAGAAGAGGTATCTAGAGGGGGTGAATAGACTACTTGCATAACTAAAATCCTAGCCTTTTCCCAATTTTATGGTTGACACAATTTAGTGATTCTAACAAGTCTAAAGCATCCTTGTCATGCTAGTCAACAAATATGGTAGCGGAAAGAAAATACTTTGCACATGTAGTAAGGAGTAGAGTTTAGGAAGATCAAACACGAAGAAGTTGACACAACGATTTTTGGTATGGTTCCGATGGGTGGCGCTATCGTACGTCCATGTTAGTGGAGAGTTCAACCCACGGAGGGTAACAACTTCAAGAGTCCACGGAGGGCTCCAGCCACAAGGGGTCCCCGAAGAAGCTTCATTGTCTATTCCACCAAGGCTTTCGTCCACACAGGACTAGCCTCACTCACGGTAGATCTTCATGAAGTAGGCGATCTCCTTGCCCATACAAACTTCTTGGTTCAACTCCACAACACGAAGTAGGAGGCTCACAAGCGACGCCTAACCAATCTAGGAGGCACCATGCTCCAAAAGGTAATAGATGTAGTAGGACGATGAACTACTTGCTCTTGTACTTCAAAAGATAGTCTCCTCAACAATAAACCACACTCTCTTAGATTTAGCAGGGGTAGGAGAGATTGATCTTGTGGAAAGCAACTTCAGGAGGCTAGAAATCAAGGTTCAAATGATAAGAATGGAATCTTTTGATCTCAACACATGAGTAGGTGTCTCTCTCTCTAGAAAATATATCTGGCAAGTGTAATTTTGTTCTGAGTGCTTCCTCTATGAATAAGAGGTAGGTGGAGGGATATATATAGGCATCTGATACGTCTCAAACGTATCTATATTTTTGATGGTTTCACGCTGTTATCTTGTCAACTTTGGATGTTTTGTTTACCTTTTATATCTTTTTTGGGACTAACTTATTAACTCAGTGCCAAGCGCCAGTTCCTGTTTTTTCTGTGTTTTTGACTCTTTTCAGATCTGATTTTGGAATAGAGTCCAAACGGAATAAAATCCCCAAAATGATTTTTTCCAGAATGGAAGAAGATCAGGAGGCTTGAGGGCCAAGCAAGTGGGCCCACAGGGAGCCCACAAGCCCTGTTGTCGCGGCTAGGGGGAGGCCGCGGCAACCAAGCTTGTGGTCTCCCTGGCGCTCCCCTGCCCTAGGTCTTTGGCCTATATATTCCCTAAAAATCCAGAAACAATCAGGGCGTCCACGAAAACACTTTTCCACCGTAGGTCTTTGCCCTAGGTCTTCCGTTTCCGTGAGATCTCATCTGGAGACCCTTCCCGGTGCCCTGCCGGAGGGGACTTTGGAGTTGGAGGGCTTCTTCATCAACATCACCGCCCCTCCAATGGCTCGTGAGTAGTTCACTTCAGACCTACGGGTCCGTAGTTAGTAGCTAGATGGGTTCTTCTCTCTCTTGGATCTTCAATACAATGTTCTCCATGATCTTCATGGAGATCTATCCGATGTAATCCTCTTTGGCGGTGTGTTTGTCGAGATCCGATGAATTGTGGATTTGTGATCAGATTATCTATGATATATATTTGAGTCTTTGCTGATTTCTTATATGCATGATTTGATATCCTTGTAAGTCTCTCCGAGTCTTGGGTTTTGTTTGGCCAAGTAGATCTATGATTCTTGCAATGGGAGAAGTGCTTGGTTTTGGGTTCTTACCGTGTGGTGACCTTTCCCAGTGACAGTAGGGGAAGCAAGGCACACATCGTGTATTTGCCATCAAGGGTAACAAGATGGGATTTGTCGTAGATATGAGATTGTCCATATGCATCATGTCATCTTGCTTAAGGCGTTACTCTGTTCTTTTGGACTTCATACACTAGATGCATGCTGGATAGCGGTCGACGTATGTAGTAATAGTAGTAGATGCAGAAAGTATCAGTCTACTTGTTTTGGACGTGATGCCTATAGATATAATCATTGCCATAGATGACGTCACGACTTTGCGGGATTGTATCAATTGCTCGACAGTAATTCGTTCACCCACCGTCTGCTTGCTTTCATGAGAGAAGCCACTAGTAAACACTACGCCCCCGGGACTATTTTATTTTTATTTTTTACACCTCCGCTTTTACTTTGCTTTGTTGCTTTGTTGCTTTTAGTTCTCACTTGGCAAACAATCTATAAGGGATTGACAACCCCTTCATAGCGTTGGGAGCAAGTTTTTTGTGTTTGTCCAGGCACTTGTGATACTTTTTCAGTGGATCGATACCTTGGTTCTCAAAACTGAGGGAAATACTTACCACCGCTGTGCTATATCACCCTTTCCGCTTTGAGGAAACACCAACGCAAGGCTCAAAGGCCACGAGGAAATCCTTTGCATATTTGCCTAGGAAGTACCTAAAGGCATAGCCGTAGCAAAGGATTAATGGTGCCGTTGCTGAGGAGTATCAAGAACAGTCTCCCGTCAGCATGTGTTTCTGGCGCCGTTGGAAGGTCTTTTGTTGCATCAACAGAAGTATTTCTGGCACCGTTGCCGAGGAAGGAGAGATCTATCCAAGTAGGTCTCACAAATTCATCTCCTGCATTTACTTTTTTGCTAGTTGCCTCTCGTTTTCCTGTCCCCCACTTCACATTTGCCGTTTTCATTTGCCTTTATGCTTTGCCATTCTCTTTTGCCCGTTTTCACTCTCTCTTCTTGCTCGTTTGTGTGTGAGATAGTCCATTAATGGCTAGACCCACCACTCCAAACGATACCCCTGAGAATGAAGTTCTCAATTTCAGGCAGAATGAGGAAGACAATTTAAAGGATGCTTGGTACAGCATTTGCAATGCTCAAACTAGATCTACTCGTAAGCAATCCACTACTGTTCTTCTTCGCAGTTTCTATGTTGGAATTTCTCCTTGGAATAGGTATATCCTTGATACCATTGTAGGCGGGAATTTTTTGAGGAGCCATACTGTTGACTCCTATGGAGCTATCATGAATTTGGTAGGCTCACCCCCGCTCATGGTTAATGGAACTACCTTAACCTTGGAACACGTGATGTAAAGGCTTGACGCTATTGAAAACAAAATTGCCACCGTTGAACTTATTGAGGGTTTGGATAGAAATATCCGCAATCAAATTACTCAGTACGCTTCCAAAGTGGGAAAGTTTTTGAAAAATTTAAGGGAGAAGGAACTTATAGTTAATGATGCTTCTAGAATTGGCAAACTAGAAGATGTCATAACCAACTTGGGTTCCGCTTTTGCCGTTGTGCAAAATACTCCAAATCTCACTCTCAAAAAGACCGTCAAGTCTGTGTTTGTTCCTAAAGCAAGTGGTGAGTCATACAATAAATATGAAGATCTTAAGATGATAAATGATCACACTACTTATGGTTTGAGCACCCAAGATGACTATACGTGATTCCATCACCTTATGCCTAGCTAAGGGCGTTAAACAATAGAGCTTGTTGGAAGGCAACCCAACGAATATACTTTTTCTTACCGTTTTGTGTTTTCCACACTTTGATAATTCTGTTATGATTGTGTTTTTTGTGTTTCTTTTTGCGTTTGTGCCAAGCAAAACCGTTATGATTAGTCTTGGGGATGATCGTTTGGTCATGCTGGAAAAGACAGACATTTCTGCTCACGAAAAGAATTTTCAATTTTTTTTCTGTAAGAACTTTTGAGTTGATTCTTTTTGCTGATGATTGATACGCAAATGCCTCAGAATTTCGTAATGTTTCAGGATTTTTGAAGTACCAGAAGTATACGAAGTATACAGATTGCTACAGACTGGTCTGCTGTTAACATATTCTGTTTTTGTTGTGTTGGTTGCTTATTTTTATGAAACTATGGATAGTATCGGGGGGTATTAGCCATGGAATATTGAAAATACAGTAACCCAAAATCATAATAAGTAGAATTCAAGTTTTCTACAGTACCTAAGGAAGTGGTGGTTTGCTTTCTTATACTAATGTTATCACGAGTTTCTGTTTAAGTTTCGTGTTGTGAAGTTTTCAAGTTTTGGGTGAAGTTCTTATGGACAAAAAGATAAAGAGTGGCAAGAGCTCAAGCTTGGGGATGCCCAAGGAACCCCAAGATATTCAAGGACGCCTTAAAAGCCTAAGCTTGGGGATGCCCCGGGAAGGCATCCCCTCTCTCGTCTTCAATCCATTGGTAACGTTATTTGGGGATACATTTTTATTCACCAGATGTTATGTGTTTTGCTTGGAGCGTCTTGTATCGTAGGAGTATTTTATTTTTGTTGTGTCACAATCATCCTTGCTGCACACCTAGAGAGAGAAACATTCACTCACCGTGATTTTGTCGAGCCTCACTTATATCCTTTGGTAGACAATTCAGCTCACATGTGTTTCACTTATATCTTTTGAGCTAGTTGATTTTGCTCTATGTGCTTCACTTATATCTTTTAGAGCACGACGGTGCATGGCTTAGTAGCTGATCTATGCTATGAAAGTAGTCTCAAAAGGGGTAATTATCCAAAGGGATACGAAAACTTCCACCTTCATGTGCATTGAATAGTTAGAGAAGTTTGATTCATCTCAACTAGTTTTGAGTTGTGGTTATGGTAATATTGAAGTTATATTAGTAAGGTGTTGTGATTCTAGAAATACTTGTGTTGAAGTTAGTGATTCCCGTAGCATGCACGTATGGTGAACCGCTATGTGATGAAGTCTCAGCATGATTAGTCTATTTACTGTCATCCTTTGTGTGGCGGTCGGGATAGCGCAATGGTTTATACCTACCAACCCTTCCCCTAGGAGTATGCGTTGAATGCTTTGTTTCGATTACTAATAAAACTTTTGCAACAAGTATATGAGTTCTTCATGACTAATGTTGAGTCCATGGTTTAGATGCACTTTCACCTTCCACCATCACTATATTCTTTGTGCCATGCAAGTTTCGCGGTGCACAAAAACCCACCATTAGCCTCCCTCAAAACAGCCACCATACCTACCTACTATGGCTTTTTCAAAGTCATTCCGAGATATATTGCCATGCAACTACCACCCTAACATGTGCCACCACGTCTACATTGTCATTGCATGATCGTAAGATAGCTAGCATGATGTTTCCATTAATGTTCATGCCATGCTAGATCATTGTCACGGTACACTACCGAAGGCATTCCGTATAGAGTCATCGTTGCTCTAAGTTTTGAGTTGTAAGTGTGATGATCATCATTGATGGAGCATTGTCCCATGTGAGGAAATAAAAGAGGCCAAAGAGGCCCATGAAAATAAAAAAATAAAAATAAAGAAAGAGGCCAAAGAGCCCATCCAAAAAATGAGAGAAAAAGAGAGAAGGGACATTGCCACCACCTTTCCACACTTGTGCATATTGAGCACCATGATCTTCATGATTGAGAGTCTCTCGTTTTGTCACCACCATATTGCTAGTGGGAAATTTTTATTATATAACTTGTCTTGTATATTCCAATGATAGGCTTCCTCGAAATTGCCTTAGGTCTTCGTGAGCAAGCAAGTTGGATGCACACCCACTAGTTTTCTAGAAGAGCTTTCACATACTCATAGCTGTAGTGCATTATTTGTATGGAAATCCCTACTCATTCACATTCATATCTATTGATGAGCATCTCCACAGCTCATTGATATGCCTAGTTAATGTGATCATCTTCTCCTTGTTTGTCTTGCAACCTCCACCATACTCCACACCACTTATAGTGCTAAAACCATGGCTCACGCGCATGTATTGCATGAGAGTTGAAAAAGTTTGAGAAAGTAAAGGTGTGAAAACAATTACTTGGCCAATACCGGGGTTGTCCATGATTTGAATTCGTTGTTCAATGATGATAGAGCATATCCAGACTATATGATTTTGTAGGGATAACTTTCTTTTTGCCTTGTTATTTTGAAAGTTCATGATTACTTTGCTAGTTTGCTTGAAGTATTATTGTTTCCACGTCAATAGCAAACTATTGTTTTGAATCTAATGGATCTGAATATTCACGTCACATAAGAGGAGTTACAAAGGACATCTATGCTAGGTAGCATGAAAGCATCAAGAATTCATTCTTTATCACTTCCCTACTCGAGGACGAGCAGGAGTTAAGCTTGTGGATGCTTGATACGTCTCAAACGTATCTATAATTTTTGATGGTTTCACGCTGTTATCTTGTCAACTTTGGATGTTTTGTTTACCTTTTATATATTTTTTGGGACTAACTTATTAAATCAGTGCCAAGCGCCAGTTCCTATTTTTTCTGTGTTTTTGACTCTTTTCAGATCTGATTTTGGAACGGAGTCCAAACAGAATAAAATCCCCAAAATGATTTTTTCCAGAATGGAAGAAGATCAGGAGGGTTGAGGGCCAAGCAAGTGGGTCCACAGGGAGCCCACTAGCCCTGTTGCCGCAGCCAGGGGGGATGCCTCGGCAACCAAGCTTGTGGCCTCCCTAGCGCTCCCCTGCCCTAGGTCTTTGGCCTATATATTCCCTAAAAATACACAAAAAATCAGGGCGTCCGCGAAAACACTTTTCCGCCGCCGCAAGCTTCTATTTCCGCGAGTTCTCATCTGGAGACCCTTCCCGGTGCCCTGCCAGAGGGGGCTTTGGAGTTGGAGGGCTTCTTCATCAACATCATCGCCCCTCCAATGACTCGTGAGTAGTTCACTTCAGACCTACGGGTCCGTAGTTAGTAGCTAGATGGCTTATTCTCTCTCTTGGATCTTCAATACAAAGTTCTCTATGATCTGCATGGAGATCTATCCGATGTAATCCTCTTTGGCGGTGTGTTTGTCGAGATCCGATTTGCTGATTTATTATTTGCATGATTTGATATCCTTGTAAGTCTCTCCGAGTCTTGCGTTTTGTTTGGCCAACTAGATCTATGATTCTTGCAATGGGAGAAGTGCTTGGTTTTGGGTTCTTGCCGTGTGGTGACCTTTCCCAGTGAGAGTAGGGGCAGCAAGGCACACATCGTGTAGTTGCCATCAAGGGTAACAAGGTGGGATTTGTCGTAGATATGAGATTGTCCATCTACATCATGTCATCTTGCTTAAGGCGTTACTCTGTTCTTTTGGACTTAATACACTAGATGCATGCTGGATAGCGGTCGACGTGTGGAGTAATAGTAGTAGATGCAGAAACTATCGGTCTACTTGTATTGGACGTGATCCCTATAGATATAATCATTGCCATAGATGACGTCACGACTTTGCGCGGTTCTATCAATTGCTCGACAGTAATTCGTTCACCCACCGTCTACTTGCTTTCATGAGAGAAGCCACTAGTAAACACTACGGCCCTCGGGTCTATTCACACCTATCGTTTACACCTCCGCTTTTACTTTGCTTTGTTACTTTGTTGCTTTCAGTTCTCACTTGGCAAACAATCTATAAGGGATTGACAACCCCTTCATAGCGTTGGGAGCAAGCTTTTTGTGTTCGTGTAGGCACTTGTGATACTCCTTCACTGGATCGATACCTTGGTTCTCAAAACTTACGGAAATACTTACCATCGCTGCGCTACATCACCCTTTCCGCTTCGAGGGAACACCAACGCAAGGCTCCAAGGCCATGGGGAAATCCTTTGCATATTTTCCTAGGAAGTCCCTAAAGGCGTAGCTGTAGCAGAAGGATTCCTGGTGCCGTTGCTGAGGAGTATGAAGAACAGTCTCCCGTCAGCAGGTGTTTCTGGCGCCGTTGGAAGGTCTTTTGTTGCATCAACAGCATCCCCCAAAATCCAACCATTACAACATTATTGCCCAACTCGGTGACACGAAAATGAATCTCGATGGTACCGAGTTGCACTAGATGTGGAAACTTTTGAATTCTCGGTGAGACCGATATATGAATCTCGGTGGTACTGATACACTGACCTAGACTGGTTTCCATACTCGGTGAGACCGATTTCAAACTCGGAAATTCCAAAACTTGAAATTATCTTAACAGAATGTTGGTCACCCAATCTTGGTGGCACCAATAGGAATGTTGGTTGTACCGAGATGGTGGGTTTGGCATTGGATCTATCTAAATGTAAAATCGGTATGGCCGAGTAGGAAATGTTGGTGGCACCGATTTTGCATATGTGGCTTGGGACAGATATATTTTGCTGGAGAATGGCTGAGTATTTTTGGTGGCTATCACTAAGCACATGAGCAACCAATTCATCATAATATCTCATCCCCTTTTGATAGTACTGGCTTTCCTGTGGACTCAAAGTGATTTCTTACAAATATAAAATGTAGATTCATCATTATTCAAGCTTGAGCCAACCCTATTCTTTTCTTCATCAAGGGGCTTCTCCTCATTATCCTATAGCCAAAGATCTGTGTGGACTATACCTGAAATATACTACGTAAAAGTGTTAGTCCAATAGACAACGTATGTTGTCATGAATTATCAAAACCACCAAGGGAGCATATGTGCTTTCAATCTCATCCTTTTTGGGAATTGTTGACAACATACAATCAAAGCTTCAAATAAAGATAGGCATTAGAATATGACAGCTTTTAAAGACACATTACTAGTACAAGCTCCCCCTAAATGTGTGCAATACCTTTCTAAAGGATAGTTGCTTTGGACTGCATGGCCACACACAAGGTAGAAGGACAAGACAAGTCATATAGATGTTGGCTATATGCATCAAACATATGTGAATGAAGAACTTCCATGTTCAAGACTCACTCTTGCAAACAATTTGTGCAAGAGACAAGAGATCGTCATGAACATGGATATGATGCATCTACTTGCCTTCAGGTTCTTGAACGTCTTAGTAGTAGAGGTACACTTGGGAAAACAAATGTTAGATAACACAAGAGTGCTCTACTGTAAAGATGCAAAGAGCTTCAATAGTACCAAGATATTAAAGACATATGAGAAATCTAATTTGATTATAGATATGTCTCCAAGAGAATTTAGAACTTTCTCCGTTAAGAATGAATAAGTAAGATTACCTCTCTCCCTAAATCATAGCATGTAGATATTGGGAGTAGGTAGGGTAAGACAAGTTCAGTCAAAAGATAGCACAATGTAAATCAATGATATGTGAAACAATTTTATCACTCTCCCCTTAATATGTAAGGTTTGATACATCTCCCCTTAGGTAGATCTCCCCTTAGGCCCCATTTGGAACTGATATGCCCCCCTTTGATATTTCTCCCCCTTTTGTGTAAGATTATTGGTGATATTTATCCCCCTTTATATATGTTTATTGGAAGCTTTGATATTTCTCCCCCTTTGGCATTAATTGCCAAAAAGGTCAAAGGGCAAGGGCTCATTGAGAGAAAGGTATCCTTGATACTTCTCTCTTTGATAAGGGTTCCTTGAAAGTTATCCCCTTAGATAGTAGGTAAGGGTTCATTGAATGTTCTCCACCTTTGATATGGATAAGAGTTCCTACAAAGATCTCCCCCTATGTTTGGGCTCCTCGATGTTTCTACCTCTTATATTCTATGGCATCACAAGTGTTTTCTCCCCCTAGAGAAGTTTTCTCCCCCAAGAAAAAACATGCTAACACTAATTTTGTTTCACAAAATGTTCAATTAGATCTTAGAAAGTAATGAAACTTGGGATCATTGACAATCTTTCTCCCCCTAAGGCGAAAGTCCACGGATCGGTGTGTCGGGAACGACACGTATGGGAACCTCCATGGATCCCTTGATCGTTCGGCGGGGAGAGGGGTGGTGCCAAGTGCAGAGCTAGTGATCAGCACCAGGAACATTTTTACCCAGGTTCGGGCCGCTTAGGGCGTAAAACCCTACTCCTGCTTTGTTTCTTGTATTATATGCTTACTATAGGATTACTTGCTACAGTGATTGCCTGTTGGCCAATGCCTGAAGTGTCTAACCCCTTAGAAGTGAGCCTTGGGCCTCCTTTTATAGGCAAAGGGGTCACCAACAGTGCTCAACAGAGGGTTCACGATCTGTATAGTGAACAAGGTTCACCGCTATCTATCTACCACGGTGTCAGCGGCAGTAAATGCCTCGCCAGTCTCCTGACCACATCAGGATGGTATCGACACGTACCCAGGTGTTTTTACACTTGGGCGTTGTGCTGGCGCATGAGGGATGCGCTGGTGCTATGGTAGTCGGTGGCACTGTGGCAGGAGGGGACAACTGTCGGCGAATGCGGCTTCCCGGGATGGTTCCCTCGCCAGTGGCCTAGTCTACCTTCCCGACAAGGAAAGCTTGTCGGGGCCTTGTCTATCTTCCCGGCAAGCAGGACTTGCCTGGGTGTTGAATGCTTTTCCCAGCAAGGAAGGCTTGCTGGGGTGTTGTACATCTTCCCGGCAAGAAGGGCTTGTCGGGGTCTTGGATGTCTTCCCGGCAAGAGGGGCTTGTCGGGGCCTTGGAGGTTGGGCTTATTCCTCACACCCTTGGAGGGGTGTGGCCTTGGTGAATTTGGAGGTTAGTCTTCCTGCCAGCCATCGTCGTGCCTTGCCGTCAAAGGGGTTGCCGGCTCCCGTGCACAAGTCTAGGGCATAGGAAACCCTAGTCTTCAGTGCAACGAGAGGAGCCCCCGGGCGTGGGCCATACACGCGAGTGAGGTGTTGTTGGGCCAGACCCAAAGTGGTGCACGAGCCTCTGTGATAGGGTACATTGCGGTTTGGAGCCGTTGGTAGTGGTCTTTCCCCATGTTGTGCATTGAACGCACGAAGTGGGGAGGCATGCGCATAGTGGAGATGGACACGTTTGCGCAGAGTCGTTAGTTGGGTACGTAAAGGTCGGCCCGCGCCCCCATTAGAGGGGGCAACGCACGCGCACGAGCCCATTGCCCCCAGCTCCCTTCAATCTCGAAGCTGCCGTTGTCACCTTCCTTTAGCTAGAGTTTCCACCCTCCCCCTCACCTTCCAAGTTGTGCATCGGGCAGCCGCAGCTTCCGCCGTTGCTATGGCGCCGAAGGGAGCCAAAGGCAAGAAGGGAAGGCTGTCATCACGGAGAAGGAGTTGGTGAAGATGCGGAAAGAGTTCGCCTACTTGTCCCCGGGGCCCGATGCGGTCACTCTGAAGCGGCGCTACTAGTTCATGTGGGCGGCTTGGTTGACGGTGCATCCGGCCACCCGCGTGACCCCGGGAGAGACCGGTGGTGGCCCAGACAAGTATCCTTTCTTCACCGACTATTTCTATTGCAGGATCTGCCCGCCCTTCTCTGAATTATTCGTTGATGTCATGCACACCTACGACTTCCATCTTCTGGACTTTACGACGAATGCGGTGACATGCATGTTCATATTCATGCATCTCTACGAGAACTTCGTTGGGATCACTCCCAACATGGCCCTCTTCTACCATTACTTCACTCCTCGCATCAAGAGAAGGGAAGCCCGTTCGGGCTCCATTACCTGGATGCCAAGGCCCAGATGTAAGGATATATACCCGGATGGGGCCCTTCGTGACAAGTGGGAAGAATGGCGGGGGAAATGTTGTTGGATCCGTTAGGAGGGGTATCTGCCCTTCTGCAAGCCCAGGACCGCGAAGATCGATTACCGCGACAAGCATTGGAGTCATTTCGCCCCAGATGATAAGAAGCTGACCATCGCCGTCAGCAGGATCCTACGTCTCAGGGTCGCAGGGTTGACGATGGAGATGGTGGGTGCTGATTTTGTTTGCAGGCGCACCGCCCCTCTCCAGAACAGGGAAGGAAGACCAGCCTCGGCCTTTGTGAATGCCACTGATATCATGTGGCTGCGGACGGGTTTGAACAACAACTTGATGACGATGGAGCATGCATTCATTTGCCAGAAGTTGTTCAAATCCGATTCGAGGGTCCGGCCGCCGTCGGGCGTCATACCCTTGTGCAACAACTCGGCCCTAAGCGCACTCACGACAATGATGCCGGAGTGCAATGCTCATGGCGTGGTCGCAACCTGGATCGAGCCCAAGGAGGAGGATGTTTTATATTTCTTTGACCGCCTGTCGGAGAAGCCCATCAGGGAGGAAACAGGCCTTGTTCGCGACGCCACCCCCAAAGAGGTTGCTGAAGTGGCCAGAAGTGTCAATTTTTATGACGACTGACTTTCCGAGGAAGGGATGCTGCTGGAGGGAGAGCTTGCTGGGAAGCCCAGCAGCTCAGCTGCCGGGAGCCCTTCAGAGGAACGGGTGCCCGACGAGGAGGAGGAGTAGGAGGAACAATAAGAGCCTCTAGCCCGTCGGAAGTCTAAGCGAGTGCTTCGACACGTCGGGTCCTATCTCCCCGTACGGCAAGCTCCGTCCACTGCGCCAGTCAAGCGTCCTAGGGCCTTATCCCCTTCGGCGAACACCGAAGTGGATGTGGACTTCGATCTTTTTGCCTTCAGCTTGGGGGAGGAGGAAGAGTACGCGCATGTCCCTTTACCTCCTTCAAACCCCTTGCTTCATACTCTTGCTCATCCGATGCCGTCTCTTCTCCGCAGGGACACAGAAACGCTGGCCTAGAGGATGGCTAAAAGGGTCAAGGTGTCGGCAAGCGACGGGCGCACGACAAGTGCCTCAGAGTTGCCGCCGGCGGCTTCGGCCACTCCTGTGCCCAGCCCCCGACGTGAGTTGCCGAGGCCTGCGACGCCCGAAGACGAGCCCCCGGCAACCGATGTTGTCAGAATGGGGACAACTACTCCTTTTCAACTTGACGAGGGTGAGTGTCCCGGCAAAGAACATCTGCGAGCTTTTATTTTGTTTCCTTCAGTATTCATCTTGTTCTGATCATTTTCTTCCTTATCTTGTGCTTCACATCCTTCTCCCGCGGAGGAGATGAACGTCGACTCTGTCATCGAGGAGACCGCCCGTGACACGGCTGCTGAGGCTGAAAAGGTCGCCGCGAGCGAGGTTACCGAGGAGGCGCGGGAACGGGCCACTCAGGAACCGACGGAGGAGTCCATCGAGGGGCCCAATGCATGCTCCGGGGAATCCTCTGCTGCTGGGGTTGACGAGGCCGTATTGGATGAGGAGCCCCCTCTTGTCGGCGAGGACGTTGGCGGTGATCAACCTTCCGCGTCTGAGCCCCCGCCAGCCAGCGAGTACCTTCGTGCCGACAAGGGTCTGTTCATCAACCCGCCGGGGGTGGATCGCACAGGGACGGTCACGGAGGGGGGGAGCCTCGACGTCGAAATCTCCGTCGATGCTAGGCTCTAGATCCTAGGTGCATCAGAGGTCGGCGGCAGGAAACTAAGCGAATAGCAGCTCTTCCAGTCCATGAAGAACAACGTCAGCCAGCTCCAAGCTCTCTACCGGGCCCAGAGGGAGAAACTAGAATCCCGGGCGGCGGTCGTCAAGGCAGCCGAGGAAACCTTCGAGACGCTCTTCGAGGATTCGCGGATTCATTTTGCCGAGGCTCACGAGGGGGTGAAGGATGAGCATGAAAAGCTCAGAGCTGAGCGAGACACGGTCCTTCAGAAGTCGTATGACGTCTGGAAGCAGGAAGAACATGCCCGACGCCGTATCTCCGATGAGGACATCTCTCTCAACACGATTATGATCAGCCTCGACTCCCCTGAAGAGGAACTCGCCAATCCTGAGGAGGCACTCAGCGAAAAGCTCCGCGCCAAGGACGAGGAAGTCGAGTGGCTCATGGCGTAGCATACCCAAGAGCTGTTGGATCAGCACAAGGGTGCCCTTGCCGCCCAGACCTCGGAGCACACCGGCAAGCTGTAGGAGGTTGCTGACATGGCCACTGCCGCCGAGGCTACCAGGGGCGAGCTCGCCGACAAGGTGAAGAAGCTGGATGAGAACCTTGAAGGCCTCGTCAAGGAGATCTCAACCCTCACAACTGAGAGAGAGAAAACTCTCTCCAACTTGATGGAGATCCAAGCTACCATTTCTGACAAGAGTGCTCAACTTCGCTCCATCAACGCCTCCCTTGTCGCCCTGCAGGATAAGCTGGCTCCCCTGGAGCAGGCCCTCGAAGAGAGCAAGGCTCGCGAAGGGGTCTTGACCCAGAAGCTTCTCGATGCAACAAAGCAGCTCGAGACCGCCTCCACCGCCCATGAGGATTATACACATGGCATGGAGTTGTGGACAGAGCGCCTTGTCAATGTTGCAGAGGGGATCGCCACGCAGTTGTCTTCTATGGATCTTCACAGATTTGGCTACTCTTCGGGCCCAGAGGTGTCTCCAAGCTCCAAGATAACTCTATTCTTCGAGGGCGTTGTCAATGCCCTGAAGCAGTTTCAAGGTGTCGAGGCGGCGCGCCTAGCGAACGAGTCTCGGAGGCTGTGTTGGGGTGCCCTCCTCAAGGTCCGCACCAAATTGGTGCATAGGAATCCCGATATCGATCTCACAAAGGGGCGTTTGCCGAAGGAGGCGGACCTCAAGGAGCTCGAGAAGATGGTCATCCCCATCGTTGATAAAGTGGACCAGATCAAGATGGTGCAAGGCCCACACCGGGATTAATTCCCCATGCTTTCATGTTGCTGCAACTTCCAGCTAAGAGCTGTTGTGTCTTGATTATAATAGTCAGTATTGTAATATATTTGATAATCTTGATAAGTATCACCCCCTCTTTCGGTCGCGCTTTTTGTATGGCTCATCCTTGTGTTTTGCTAGGGATTTGTCGGCCAAGCTGGCCTTGCCGCGAATGTCTCGAGGAGTGGCTCTTGCCGGAGTTGTCACTGCCGGCAAGAAGCCTTGCTTTACTCTGGGCCTTTCCATAGGTTGTTGAGCACGCTCTTTCTCAAACAGAAGGGGCATATTGGATAGGCCTCTTAAGTTACCGAGTGCGCTTCAAGACAATGTTTAGGAGGCCCGCGACTGAGTTTCTCCGCGCACAGGTTTTCCATACAAAAGAACTGAAGACATGTGAAGGGGAATGATGTATCCACTCGATAACTTAGTCAAAGTTTTTGCAACTTATCTTTAGGTTGCGGTACTTCTTTCTGTCTTTGAGCGGATCATCTTTCGGTCTATTAGCTCAGGCGTTTCAAAAAATCTTAGATTATGCACGCATATGATCTAACATGGGAATATAAATGATGATGCGAAACGCTATGCTTTATTCAACTACGCGCAGGGTCTTTGCCTGGCTTTGGACAAAGGATTACATGCAACTTGGGCAAGACTTGTACAAAAGGTGGTTGCCGGTAGTATAGGTAGTACGGATAGAACTTTTGAAGATGTTCAATGTTCCAGGAATTGCTCACTGGTGTGCCATCTTCGGTCTCCATGCGGACATCGTCAGGTCTGGTGACTCGTACTACCCGATATGGGCCTTCCCACTTCGGCGTCAACTTGTTTGAATTCTTGGTCGACTGAACATGCCGAAGAATAAGGTCACCTTCCTCAAGACTTCTGGCTCATACCTTGCGGCTATAATAGCGAAGCAAGGCTTGCTGATAGCGAGTAGCTCGCACAGCTGCCTTAATCCGGTCTCCCCGAGGAGCACTACGTCGTCTTGACCCAATTGCTCTTGCTCAAGCTCATCATAAGTGAGCACCCAAGGTGATCCATAAGTGAGTTTCGTGGGAAGAACTGCCTGCGCCCCATAGACCAGGGAGAAGGGTGTATGGTCGGTGGCTCCATTTGGCGTCGTTCTGATCGACCAAAGAACCGCTGGAAGTTCGTCGATCCAGTGCTTTCCATGTCTTCACAGCTTGTCAAAAGTTCTTGTCTTGAGCCCCCGCAGTACTTCAACATTTTCTCTTTCACCTTGACCGTTTCTTCTTGGATGGGCAACATAAGCGAAGCATATTTTGTTGTCGAGGTCTTGAGTGTACTGCATGAAGGTGTGGCTCGTGAACTGGGTGCCATTGTCGGGGATGATTCTATTTGGGACACCAAAACGGCAGACTATCCCTTTGAAGAACTTGATGGCTGACTGCGCTGTCACCATTCTCACTGGTTCTACCTCTGGCCACTTTGCGAACTTGTCAATTGTGATGTACAAGTACTCAAAGCCCCCGACAGCAAGGGCGAAATGACTGAGGATATCGAGCCCCCAGACCGAGAATGCCCAGGAGAGAGGGATCGTCTGGAGAGCTTGGGCTGGCTGATGAAGCTTTCTTGAATGGAACTGGCATGCTTCACACTTGGTTACTAGTGCGGTTGCATCGTGGAGGGCTGTGCACCAGAAGAAACCTTGTTAGAATGCTTCGCCGACAAGGGCTCTTTTCCCTATGTGGGAGCCACATATTCCCTCATGTATCTCGGCCAACAACTCCTGTCCTTCCTCCTGGGGGATGCAATTCAATTTCACATCATTCAATCGCCTCCTGTAAAGGGCATCATCCACAAACTGGTACATGCTGGATTGACGGGCTATTCTTTCTGCTTCTTCCTGCTCTTTGGGTAGGTCCCCAGTTTGGAGGTATCGGAGTATCTGTGGTGCCCAGGACGGAGCGTGAGGCTCGACGACAAGGACTAAAGTCATATCCTCTGCTAGGGGGGTATCCCCCCGGCAGGCTTGGCATCTCCTCCGGCAACTTCTTCTCCGATAAGATCCTTGCCGGGACTCCTCGACAGGTCTGCCGAAAAATACTGGCCAGAGTTCAGCATCCTTCTCTTGCCCGGCTTGGTTTATGGTGTTACGGAGGGTTGAGTCAGTCGTAGCACAAAAGTCCCTGGTTCCACAGGTAACTTAAGAGTTGCACGCTTCAACAGGTCATCGGCGATGGTGTTTTCGGCACGGGGGATGTGCTCCATCTGTAGACCATCAAAACACTCTTCGAACTTCCTCACTTCCTCCATGTAAGCTTCCATTAGTTGGCTCTGATAGTCCTTGTTGACTTGCGAGACAACTAGCTGTTTTGTCACCTCTGACGATGAGCTTCCTGATCCCAGATCTGGATGCACTCGTGAGGCCAGCAAGTAGCCCTTCGTACTCAGCGGTGTTGTTAGTTGACTTCACCTGAGGATAGCACATTTGGATTATGTACTTGAGTGTTTCCCAGTAGGTGCGACTAGGAGCACGCCGGCTCCAACACCTTGTAGTGAGAACGCTCCATCAAAATACATGATCCATTCTTGGTTATATTCCTTGCTTGGGGGGGGGTTGTTCTGGTATTTCTTCGTCTGTTGTTGGAGTCCATTAGGCAATGAATTCCGCCAAGGCCCTGCTCTGGATGCTCGATGTGCTTTTGAACTTGAGGTTGAAGCTGGATAACTTCAATGCCCACTCCACGATCCTGCCAGTTGCATCAGGGTTTCGGAAAACCCTTTGTAGCGGAAAGCGAGTGACAACAGTGATCTCGTGCGCTTGGAAGTAGTGGCGCAACTTCCTCGAGGCCATGAGGAGGCCGAAAAGCAATTTCTGCACTCTAGAGTATCTTGTTCTGTCCCCCTGCAAGAGGGAGCTGACGAAATATACTGGGCACTGCACCAACTTCTTCTTCTGGGGCTTTCTCTTGATCGCTCCCAGGCTCTGCCGGGGGTCCTTGGTTTCTGGTGTGCGCTTCCTCACTCGATGGCATTGTCTTTGCCAGTGTATCTTTGTTGTCGTCCCTCTGTGCCACGAGGGCAGCGCTAACCAATTGGTTGGTTGCCGCTAGGTACAAGAGCAGTGGCTCTTGTGGTCTAGGCGCTACTAGGATCGGCGCAGAGAAAAGGTATTTCTTCAGGTCTTGTAGCACCGCTTCCGCCTCGGTGGTCCATTCCATTGGCCCTGCTTTCTTCAAGATTTTGAAGATTGGCACAACACGTTCGGCAGAGTTGAAAATGAACCTGCTCGGGGCAGCTACACAGCCGGCTAGGCGTCACACATCCTTGACGTGCTTCGGTGCCTCGATTTTCTCGATGGCCTTGATCTTGTTGGGGTTAGCTTCGATCCCGCGTTGGGACACGAAGAACCCGAGAAGTTTGCCAGATGGGCACCAAAGACCCACTTTTCATGATTGAGCTTGAGGTTGATGTTGCATAGGTTGGCAAATGTCTCTTCAAGATCTTGCACGAGTGTTGATTTGTCCTTGGTCTTGACCAGTATGTCATCCATGTAGGCTTCCAGATTCCTGTGGAGCTAGGGCTCAAAACCAATTTGGATCACTCTTGCATAGGTGGAACTGGCATTCTTCAAGTCGAAGGGCATTCGCACAAAGCAGTACGCGCCACAGTGGGTGATGAATGTAATTTTCTCTTTATCCTCCTCGACCATAAAGATTTCGTGGTACCCTGAGTAGGCGTCAAGGAAGGATAGCAGGTTGCAGCCAGCAGTGGAGTCGACAATATGGTCGATGCGCGGCAAGTGAAAAGGGTCCTTTGGGCAAGCTTTATTAGCATCGGTAAAGTCGATACAGAGCCGTGACTTCCTATTTGCCTTGCGCACTACTACCGGATTGGCCAACCATGTAAGATGGATGACTCCCCTAACTAGGCCCGCTGCTTCTAACTTCTTGATTTCCTCGGCAATGAATTCTTGTCGTTCCAGGGTTTGCTTCGTCACCTTCTTCTTGACCGGCCACGCATGGGGGCAGACGGCGAGATGGTGCTCAATCACCTTCCTGGGTACACCAGGAATATCTGATGGTTGCCATGCAAACACATCGGGATTTGCTAGTTGGAAGGCGATGAGCATGCTTTCCTATTTGCTGTCAAGGGCGGAACTTATGGTGAAAGTTCCACCTCTGTCGTCCTCCCTGGCGGGCACTTTCTTGGTCTCTCGTGGGGCCGCCCTAGACTTATTGTTCTAGGCAGTGGAGCTCTCTAGTGCGTCCTTGTCGGCAGCATAGCGCTCTGGTGAGGCATGGTTGACGAGGTCAGCGCGGGAGGCCCTCATGCCAGCCTTCTTCTCCCTGGGGGTCCCAACAGCAACAGATGGCGCCTTGGCGGCAGGTGCCGCCACTGCCTCCCGGTAGAGGCGGTTGGTGCATATGAGTGCATCCTTTTTGTCGGTGTTGATGACGATAATGCCGACCGGCCCACGCATTTTCAGGGTGTTCCGAGCGTAGTGGGAGGCCGCCACGAATTTGGCAAACGCAGGATGCCCGAGGATTCCATTATATGCGAACGGATTGTCAGTAACGTCAAAGACAACCTTCTCCGTTCGGTACTTCTGGTCGCTGCCGAAAGTTACCGGCAGCGTGATCTTCCCGGGGTTGGTCCCATGGAAGGTTCCCGTTTCCTCGAGATCTTCTTCGGGAATCTGCAACCTCCAGATCATGTCGGGGGAGATGAGGTTTATACCGGAGCCACCATCCACCAACATCTTCGTCACCTTGAGGTTGCGGATTGTTGGGGAAACAAACAACGTCAAACATTCGAACGATGTAACACGGTGTGGATAGTCCTCAGAATAAAAGATGATCGGCGTGTGCGACCACTTCAAGGGCTTATGGGCGCCGAAGGAGGGCTCTACCCCACTCACCTGACGCGCCCAGTTCTTCAGTTGGCGGTGGGAACTGTGCGGCGATGCGCCTCCATCGAGGCACATCATATCCGTTGCCCTTTTAAATTCGTTGTCGCGGGAGTCGTCGTCTCGGTAGTCCTCGTCCTCATCCTCCTCCTTTCTTTCCCGCACCTGCGCGGGCTTCACCATCTGGTTCTTGGGCTTGACGGGGTGACCTCCTTGGCCGCCCTTCTTCCTGTCCGATCCCTCGCCACGTCTCGGGCCTTATCCTTGTCACGCCTTTGGTACTCAGCCCTCTGATTTTCGGCAAGTTGTTCAACTTGCCGGCAGTGTTGGATGTCGTGACCCTTGGTGCGGTGGATCTTGCAGTACTCGGTGTCGACACCCTCCGGCTTGTCGGCGGCTACCAAGGCCTGGCAAGATCTTCACCCAGCAGTGTCTTTGCCGGGAGCCTCAACTTTCGCCTTCTTGGAGGTGTCGGCGTTGTCGGATGTCTCGATGGCAAACACGTCTTTGCCTTTCCACTTCTTGTTGCGCCGCTTCCCCTTTTTCACGGGGCATCGACGTCTTCGTCTTTGGAGTCGGCTTCTGCACCGGCGTCTTCGCCGGGAAGTCTTCTCCCCTCTTCCGCTCGTGCATATTTGTCCGCGTGTGTATGCGTCCACGTTGTCGCCTTGGAAGGCATCCTCGCATCCTTTGAAGTAGTCGCGCCGCTCGTAGGCTACGCAACTGCATCCCTTGATGCACCGGCATGTGGATGGTCGTCGCGGCCACGGACGATACCACTCGCCCAGGTTTACTCTCCGGAATGTTGCGGAAGTCGAGGACCTCGAGCTCCTTGTCCAGCGCCGGCATCCTCTCCCGTCTGCGTCGAGGCAGGAGCACTGGGTGCGGGTGCGTAGGTCGCCGGAGCACCCCTCTTTTTGGGAGCCATGGCGATAAAAAAAGTTGGTGCGATGATGGCTAGGTCAAATTAACGCGACCTTCCCCCCTACATGGCGCACCAAAGATGTCTGGGACGACACCTATGGGAACCTCCGCGGATCCCTCGATCATTCGGGAGGGATAGGGGTGGCGCCAAGAGCAGAGCTAGTGATCAACACCGGGAACGTTTTTACCCAGGTTCGGGCCACTTAGTGCGTAAAACCCTACTCCTGCTTTGTTTGTTTTATTAGGTGCTTACTATAGGATTACTTGCTACAGTGATTGCCCGTTGGCCAATGCCCGAAGTGTCTAACCCCTTAGAACTGCGCCTTGGTCCTCCTTTTATAGGCAAAGGGGTTACTAACAATGCTCAACAGAGGGTTCACCAATTGTACAGTAAACACGGTTCACCTCTATCTATCTACCGCGGTGTGAGGGGTAGTAAATGCCTCGCCAGTCTCCTGACCCGCATCAGGATGGTATCGACACGTGCCTATGTGTTTTGACACTTGGGCATTGTGCTGGAGCATGAGGGATGCGCTGGCACTATGGTAGCCGGTAGCACTGTGGCAGGAGGGGACACCTGTCGACGAATGGGGCTTGCCGGGCTGGTGCCCTGACCAGTGGCCTAGTCTACCTTTCCGGCAAAGAAAACTTGTCGAGGAATTGTCTATCTTCCCGGCAAGGAGGACTTGCCGGGGCCTTGAATTCTTTTCCCAGCACGAAAGGCTTGCTGGGGTGTTGGAAGTCTTTCCTGCAATAAGGGCTTGTCGGGGCCTTGGATGTCTTCCCAGCAAGAGGGGCTTGTCGGATCCTTGTAGCTTGGGCTTATTCCTCACACCCTAGGAGGGGTGTGGCCTTGGTGAATTTGGAGGTTAGTCTTCCTGTCAGCCTTCAGCGTGCCTTGCTGTCAAAGGGGTTGTCGGTGCCCGTGCACAAGTCTGGGGCACAAGAGACCCCAGTCTTCGGTGCACCGACATAGTGACAACTTTTATGTGTGCACAAAAATAACACCATGGTAGTTGTGCTAAACACAACGTCAGTCTGGGTTAGTTTCATTCAAATCATGCAAACTATAGTCCAAAAGAAGAGCAAAATCATTAGAAACAGTGGATGTGATGGATACGTATCATCGTGCGCTCGAGGCTAGTGGTGGCCGACGACCTCTTTTGCCCCCCTAAGCTAGTGCCGCTTCAGCTCTCCCCTATGAGCTCGCATCACTGGGATGGGTGCGGCGCGGTCTCCCGATATCGTCGGCATGCCAAGCCTCACCGGAGGTGGCCGGTGGAGCAAGCGCCGACGTGCACCTTGCCTCCCGTGCCTCTCCTGTGCGTGAGCGGGATGAGGGAGATGGACGTGATGAGAAGCCGTGCCTATAAGACATAACGACCGACACCGGGTGTTTGAGTGGCAGCACCCCGCCACTGGTTTCGCCTCCCTGTGGAGAAGGCGCGCTCTATGGAGTGCACTTTCGATGTCACAGCGGCCCCCGCGCGGCTGGGCCGGTCGAGTCCACACTCCGCTATATGACACTCAGCTACAACGGTTTTGGCTCAATGTACGCACTGCCATTTTCCTTTTCATTTTATCAAAGACTTTGGAAAACAATAACTAAATAAATAATGGTCCAAATATCATGATTGAAACTCCTAAATTCTCCTAATATTCCATACTATTTCATGGTGTAACTTCCATAATTTTCCTACTCAAGTAGTTGCCCTCTTCAAATTTAATTTTAAATTTGAACTATTGGGAGCCACTTTGTAAAATCCCTAGAACATACAAATGAACTCCAAATGGAGTGATTCAAATTCCTAGACGTTTCAATTTTTTTTGCTCTATTTATCTAGCGAGGGTCAACATTTTTCCTATGCTATATCTTAGCTTTACAAAATAAATAGCTCCCTTTTTCATTTATTCCATCTTAGGAAAATCATAAGAAATTCATCCCAACTCCAAATCAAGTGAGACCACTTCCAAAATTCTTTTAAAATCACGCCCTATTTGATAGGTGGGTCCAATTATTTTAATATAAAAATATTTTTAGGAGACTCTTCACAGGATCATAAATCCCCTCATTTCTACATTTCCGAAAACCCTCGGTGAACCACATCCAACAGAACCTCTTTGGTTATTTTCTTATAGCCACAGGTGTCCTATAAAAATAAAACTCCTATTTTAGAACACTTTTATTTCTCTGTTTACTCTGTTGCTTATTGTTGTCGTTCCCGGTGGTAGTTCATCGAGTAGACGAAGTTCTAGGAGTTAGACTAGAAGATTTAGAAGAATTTGAAGATCTTATTGAGCGAGGAAAGCAACCCTTTGACCATGGCTATGAAACCATTTTATGCATGGTATATAGCACTTTAATTTGTTGCATGGAATCATGATGAATCGGTGACCCATGTGGTGGGTTACCTCTGTTACTTTCCTCATTGATACATGCACTCAGCATAAGCCCACCTTCTTATGAGGGTTATGCGGGTGGGAAGTCGTTAAGATGCTAAGTAGTTGTTACGCAAGTGGGATGGGAAATTGCATGGTGTTGGAAAGGAAGTGATTTCAAACACTTTTCGAAAACCCCGGCTGGTGCCACTAATGCTTGAGCAAGATGATGTTGACCTAGGTAACCACTTGAGAAAGAAGCGGTGTACCGAGGCAAGTTGTGTGTATGTGTGTTTTCAAAAATGGAGAGATGTAAGATCCGCTGACCGTCCCAACCTTACATGTGCGACCAGGATACTTTTGGAAATATGCCCTAGAGGCAATAATAAAGTGGTTATTATTATATTTCCTAGTTCATGATAATTGTCTATTATTCTTGCTATAATTGTATTAACGGGAAACCGTAATATATGTGTGAATATATAGATCAAAATGTGTCCCTAGTGAGCCTCTAGTTGGCTAGCTCGTTGATCAATAGATGATCATGGTTTCCTGATCATGGACATGGGATGTCATTGATAACGGGATCACATCATTAGGAGAATGATGTGATGGAAAAGACCCAATCCTAAGCATAGCACTAGATTATGTTACTCGTCTGCTAAAGCTTTTGTAATGTCAAGTATAATTTCCTTAGACCATGAGATTGTCCAACTCCCAGATACCGTAAGACTGCTTTGTGTGTATCAAACGTCACAACATAAATGGGTGATTATAAAGGTGCACTACAGGTATCTCCGAAAGTGTGTGTTGGGTTGTACGAATCGAGAATAGGATTTGTCACTACGTGTGACTGAGAGGTATCTCTGCGCCCACTCGGTAATGCATCATCATACTAGCTCAATGTGACTAAGGAGTTAGCCACGGGATGATGTCTTACGGAACAAGTAAAGAGACTTGCCGGTAACGAGAATGAACAAGGTGTGGGGATACCAATGATCGAATCTTGGGCAAGTATCATACCGGTAGACAAAGGGAATTGCATACGGGATTGATTGAATCACGACATCATGGTTCATCCAATGAGATCATCATGGAACAGACGGGAACCAACATGGATATCTAGACCCGTTGTTGGTTATTGATCATAGAAGTGTCTCAGTCATGTCTGCATGGTTCCCGAACCCGTAGGGTCTACACACTTAAGGTTCGATGACGCTAGGGTTGTTATGGGAATAGTGTACGTGGTAATCGAAGGTTGTTTGGAGTCCCGGATGAGATCCCGGATGTCACGAGGATTTATGAAGTGAGTATTTGGTCGTCAGAAGTGTTTCGGGAACCACCGGAAGGGTTCTGGGGTCCATCGATTAGGGCCACCAACTCTGAAGGGGTATATGGGCCAAAAGTGGATGGGAACCAACCCCTAAGTGGGCTGGTGCGCCACCACCATCAACCCAAAGGAATGGGAGAGGAAGGGTGGGCTAACAATAGGCGTGGTGAGCTTGCCTTGGGTAGCAAGCCACCCTAGGGCACCACCTCCTCCACCCTTCGCAGCCGCCCCTTGCCCATCTAGGGTTGCCACACCACCTAGGATGGAAACCCTAGGGGTGGGCACCCTCCTCCCTCTCCTCCTATATATAGTGGAGGGTTTTGGGGTTGCATACAACACAATTCCACCTCTCTATGGCGCAGCCCTACCTCCACTCCTCCTCGTCCTCCGTAGATCTTGGCGAAGCCCTGCCGGAGTACCACACAGCTCCATCGTCACCACGCCATCATTCTGCCGGAGCTCTCCCTCAACCTCTCCTCACTCCTTGTGAGACCAAGGCATTGGAGACGTCACCGGGCTGCACGTGTGTTGAACGGAGAGGAGCCGTTGTTCGGCGCTTAGATCGGAATCCACCGCGTTCTAACAATGCTTCCGCTTAGCGATCTTCAAAGTTATGAAGATGCTCTACCCCTTTGCTCATTGTGGGTCTCTCCTAGATAGATCCTTGGTATGACGTAGGAATTTTTTTTGAAATTACTACGTTCCCCAACAGTGGCATTCGAGCCAGGTTCTATGCATAGAATCTATGCACGAGTAAAACATAAAAGTTGCGGGCGATGATTTTGTCCATTCCTTCCCGTTACTAGTTCTATATTTTTTCGGCTGTATTGTGGGATGAAGCGGCCCCGACCGACCTTACACGTACGCTTACGTGAGACTGTTTCCATCGACTAACATTCACTTGGTGCATAATGTGGCTAGCGGGAGTCTATCTCTCCCACTTTAGTCGAATTGGATTCGATGAAAAGGCTCCTTATGAAGGGTAAATAGCATTGGCATATAAATGTTGTGGCTATCACGTAGGTAAGAAGCGTTCTTGCTAGAAACCCAAATCAGCCACGTAAAACTTGCGACAACTATTAGAGGACGTCTAAGTTGTTTTTGCAGGGTATGCTATGTGATGTGATATGGCCAAAAGGATGTGGTGTTACATATGTGATGTATGAGATTGATCATGTTCTTGTAGTAGGATTCATGACTTGCATGTCGATGAGTATGACAACTAGCAGGAGCCATAGGAGTTCTCTTAATTTATTGTATGAGATGCAACGCCATGTGATGACTTTAATTCATTGCTAACCGTTAGCTATAGTAGTAGAAGTAATAGTTGGCGAGACAAATTCGCAAAGACACAATGATGGAGATCATGGTGTCATGTCGGTGACAATGATGATCATGGTGCCCCGAAGATGGAGATCAAAGGAGCAAGATGATATTGGCCATATCATGTCACTATATGATTGCAGGTGATGTTTATCATGTTTTTCATCTTATTGCTTAGAATAACGGTGGCAAAGATAAGATGATCCCTCATTAAAATTTCGAGATATTTATTCCCTAATTGTGCACCGTTGCGAAGGATCGTTGTCTCGAAGCACCACGAGATGATCGGGTGTGATAGATTCTAACGTTCACATACAATGGGTGTAAGCCAGATTTACACACACAAAATACTTAGGTTGACTCGACGAGCCTAGCCTGTACAGACATGGCCTCAATACGGGAGACCCAAAGGTTGAACATGAGTGGTATGGTTGATACGATCATCATGGAGATGCTCACCATAGATGACTAGTACGTCTCACGTGATGATCGGACAGGGGCTAGTCGACGTGGATCATGTAACACTTGGATGACTAGAGGGATGTCGATCTAAGTGGGAGTTCATTAAGTAATTTGATTAGATGAACTTAATTATCATGAACTTAATCTAAAATTATCTTTGTAAATTTTGTAGATCCAATGACCAACGCAAATGTCCCATTCAACTTCAACGCGATCCTAGAGAAAACCAAGCTGAAAGACGATGGGATCAACTATGCTGACTGGGCTCGTAACTTAAAGCTCATCCTCATGGCTTCCAAGAAGGCATATGTCCTTGATGCACCTCTAGGTGATCCTCCCATTCCCGCGGTAACCCAGGATGTTAGGAACGCCTGGCAGTCGTGGAGTGATGACTACTCTCTGGTTCAGTGCGACATGCTTTACTGTTTAGAACCGGGGCTCCAAAGGTGTTTTGAGCAACACGGAGTATATGAGATGTTCGAGGAGCTGAAACTAGTTTTTCAAGATCATGCCCGGGTCGATAGATATGAAGTCTTTGACAAGTTCTTTAGCTGTAAGATGGAGGTGAATAGTTCTATCAGTGAGCACATACTCAGAATGTCTGCGTTGCATAACCGCTTGACTCGGCTAGGAGCTGAATTTCCGGATGACGCGGTCATTGACAGATTCCTCCAGTCGCTTCCACCTAGATATAAAGGCTTTGTGATGAAATACATGCAAGTGATGGAGAAAACCATACGGGAATTCTATTCAATGCTGAAATCAGCTGAGTAGGAAATCAAGAAAGAACATCAAGTGTTGATGGTGAATAAGACCACCAGTTTCAAGAAAGGCAAAGGTAAAAAGAACTTCAAGAAAGACGACAAAGAAGTTGCTATGCCCGGTAAACTAGTTGCCGCGCCCAGTAAACCAGTTGCTGGGAAGAAGCCAAAGAAAGGACAAAAGCCTGAGACTGAGTGCTATTATTGCAAGGGAACTAGTCATTGGAAGCGGAACTGCCCCAAATACTTAGCAGATAAGAAGGCCGACAACGTCAAAGGTATATATGTTATACATATTATTAATGCGTACCTTACAGTGCTAGTAGTAGCTACTGGGTATTTGATACCGGTGCTATTGCTCACATTTGCAACTCAAAGCAAGAACCGCGGAACAAGCGTAGGCTGGCAAAGGACGAGGTGACGATGCGCGTCGGGAATGGTTCCAAGGTCGATGTGATCGCCGTCGGCACGCCACCTCTACATCTACCATCGGGATTAGTTTTAAACCTTAATAATTGTTATTTACTACTAGCTTTGAGCATGAACATTGTATCGGGATCTCACTTGATGCAAGATGGCGACTCATTTAAATCTGAGAATAACGGTTGTTCTATTTATATGAATGGTATGTTTTATAGTCATGCCCTGTTAGTGAATGGTTTATTCTTGGTGAATCTGGATCGTGATGTTACACATATTCATAGTCTGAGTACAAAAAGATGTAAAGTTGATAATGATAGCCCACATACTTGTGGCACTGCCGCCTTGGTCATATCAGTGTCAAGCGCATGAAGAAAATCCATACAGATGGACTTTTGGAGTCTCTTGATATTGAATCATTTAACACATGTGAACCGTGCCTCATGGGAAAGATGACCAAGACTCCGTTCTCCAAAACAATGCAGCGAGCAACCAACTTATTGGAAATAATACATATCGATGTATGCGGTCCAATGAGCGTTGAGGCTCGCGGTGGCTATCATTATGTTCTCACCCTCACTGATGATTTAAGTAGATATGGGTATGTCTAATTAATGAAGCACAAGTCTGAAACCTTTGAAAGGTTCAAGGAATTTCAGAGTGAGGTGGAGAATCAATGTGACAAGAAAATAAAGTTTTTACAATTTGATCGTGGAGGAGAATATTTGAGTCACGAGTTTGGCACACACCTATGGAAATGTGGAATTGTTTCACAACACACGCCGCCTGGCACACCACAGCGTAACAGTGTGTCTGAACATCGTAATCGTACTTCACTGGATATGGTGCGATCTATGATGTCTCTTACTAATTTACTGCTATCATTTTGGGGACATGCATTGGAAGCTACCGCATTCACTTTAAATAGGGCACCGTCTAAATCCGTGGAGACGACAACGTATGAATTATGGTTTAGCAAGAATCCTAAGCTGTCGTTTCGGAAAGTTTGGGGCTGCGATGCTTACGTGAAGAAACTTCAACTAGAGAAGCTCAAACATAAAGCGGAAAACTGCGTCTTCGTAGGATACCCAAAGGAAACTATTGGGTACACCTTCTATCTTAGATCCGAAGGCAAAATCTTTGTTGCCAAGAACGGATCCTTTCTAGAGAAAGAGTTTCTCTCGAAAGAAGTAAGTGGGAGGAAAATAGGACTTGATGAGGTAATTGTACCCGCTCTCAAACCGGAGAGTAGCGCAACACAAGAAAATGTTTCTGAGGTGCCTGCACCAACAAGAGAAGAAGTTAATGATGATGATCATGACACTTCGGATCAAGTTGCTATTGAACCTGGAAAGTCCACAAGGACACGTTCCGCACCAGAGTGGTACGACAACCCTGTCATGGAAATCATATTGTTGGACAACAGTGAACCTTCGAACTATGAAGAAGCGATGGGGGCCCAGATTCTGACAAATGGCTTGAGGCCATGAAATCTGAGAAAGGATCCATGTATGGGAACAAAGTATGGACTTTGGTGGACTGGCCCGATGATCGGCGATCCATAGAAAATAAATGGATCTTTAAGAAGAAGACTGACGCAGATGGTAATGTGACCATATATAAGGCTCGACTTGTCACTAAGGGTTATCGACAAGTTCAAGGGATTGACTACGATGAGACCTTCTCACCCGTAGCCATGCTGAAGTCGGTCCGAATCATGTTAGAAGTTGCCGCATTTTATGAAATCTGGCAAATGGACATCAAAACAACATTCTTGAACGACTTTCTTAAGGAAGAATTGAATATGATACAGCTGGAAGGTTTTGTCGATCCTAATAATGCTGACAAGGTATGCAAGCTCCAACGCTCCATCTATGGGCTGGTGCAAGCATCTCGGAGTTGGAACATTCGCTTTGGTGAGGTGATCAAAGCGTTTGGGTTTGTACAGACTTATGAAGAAGCTTGTATTTACAAGAAAGTGAGTAGGAGCTCTGTAGCATTTCTCATATTATATGTGGATGACATATTGTTGATGGGAAATGATATAGAACTATTGGAAAGCATAAAGGCCTATTTGAATAAGAGTTTTTCGATGATGGACCTTAGAGAAGCTGCTTACATATTAGGCATCCAGATCTGTATAGATAGATCGAGACGCCTTATAGGTCTTTCACAAAGCACATACCTTGACAAGATATTGAAGAAGTTCAATATGGATAAGGCCAAGAAGGGGTTCTTGCTTGTATTACAAGGTGTGAGGTTGAGTACGACTCAACGCCCGACCACGCCAGAAGATAGATAAAAGATGAGTATCGTCCCCTATGCTTCAACCATAGGCTCTATTATGTATGCCATGTTGTGTACCAGATCTGATGTGAACCCTGCCATAAGTTTGGTAGCGAGGTACCAAAGTGATCCAAGAGTGGATCACTGGACATCGGTCAAGAACATCCTTAAGTACCTGAAAATGACTAAAGATAAGTTTCTCATTTAAGGAGGTGCCGAAGAGCTCGCTGTAAAGGGTTACGTCAATGCTAGCTTCGACACAGATCAGGATGACTCCAAGTCACAAACCGGATACATGTATATTTTGAATAATGGGACAGTCAGCTGGTGCAGTTGCAAGCAAAGCATCGTGGCGACATCTACATGTGAAGCGGAGTACATAGCTGCTTCGGAAGCAGCACAGGAAGGAGTCTAGACGAAGGAGTTCATCACCGACCTAGGAGTGATTCCTAGTGCATCGGGCCCGATGACTCGATTTTGTAACAACACTAGTGCTATTGCCATTGCCAAGGAGCCCAGGTTTCACAAGGAGACCAAGCACATCAAGCGCCGCTTCAACTCCATTCATGGATACATCCAGGATGGAGATATAGATATTTGTAAAGTACATACGGATCTGAATGTCGCAGATCCGTTGACTAAATGTCTTCCACGAGCGAAACATGATCAACACAAGAACTCTATGGGTGTTCGATTCATCAAAGTGTAATTAGATTATTGACTCTAGTGCAAGTGGGAGACTTTTGGAAATATGCCCTAGAGGCAATAATAAAGTGGTTATTATTATATTTCCTAGTTCATGATAATTGTCTATTATTCATGATATAATTGTATTAACCGGAAACCGTAATACATGTGTGAATGTATAGATCACAATGTGTCCCTAGTGAGCGTCTAGTTGACTAGCTCGTTGATCAATAGATGATCATGGTTTCCTGATCATGGACATTGGATGTCATTGATAACGGGATCACATTATTAGGAGAATGATGTGATGGACAAGACCCAATCCTAAGCATAGCACTAGATCGTGTTGTTTGTCTGCTAAAGCTTTTCTAATGTCAAGTTTCATTTCCTTAGACCATGAGATTGTGCAACTCCCGGATACCATAGGAGTGCTTTGGGTGTATCAAATGTCACAACGTAACTGGGTGATTATAAAGGTGCACTACAGGTATCTTCGAAAGTGTATGTTGGGTTGTAGGAATCAAGACTGGGATTTGTCACTCCGTGTGACGGAGAGGTATCTCTGGGCCGACTCGCTAATGCATCATCATACTGAGCTCAATGTTACTAAGGCGTTAGCCACGGGAGAATGTGTTACAGAACAAGTAAAGAGACTTACCGATAACTATATTGAACAAGGTATTGGGATACCGACGATCCAATCTCGGGCAAGTATCATACCGGTAGACAAAGGGAATTGCATACGGGCTTGATTGAATCCCCGACATCGTGGTTCATCTAATGAGATCATTGTGGAACATGCGGGAACCAACATGGATATCCAGACCCCGTTGTTGGTTATTGACCAGAGAAGTGTCTCAGTCTTGTCTGCATGGTTCCTAAACCAGTAGGGTCTACACACTTAAGATTCGATAATGCTAGGGTCGTTGTGGAAATAGTATACGTGGTTACCAATGGTTGTTCGGAGTCCGGGATGAGATTTAGGACGTCACGAGGAGCTCCATAATGGTACGGAGGTAAAGATGCATATATAGGAAGTCATGATTTAGTCGCCGGAAGAGTTTCAGGAATCAACGGTAATGTACTGGTTCCACGGGAAGGGTTCTCGGGGTCCACTGGGAAGGGCCACCAGCCCCAAAGGGGTAGATGGGCCAAACGTGGATGAGAACCAGCCCCTAAGTGGGATTGTGCGCCACCATCATCGGCCCAAGGCGCAAGAGAGGTTGGGTGGGCTAACCGTGGGCATGATGGGCTTGCTTTGGGTGGAAAGCCACCCTAGGGCGCCACCTCCTCCACCCTTGGCCGCTGCCCCTTGCCCATCTAGGGATGCCGCACCACCTAGGGTGGAAACCCTCCTCCCGCTCCTCCTATATATAGTGTACGGTTTTGCGGCTGCACACAACACAATTCCATCTCTTCACGGTGCAGCCCTACCTCCACACCTCCTCGTCCTCCGTAGAGCTTGGCGAAGCACTACCGGAGTACCACGCAGCTCCACCATCACCATGCCGTTGTGCTGCCGGAGCTCTCCCTCAACCTCTCCTTCCTCCTTGCAGGATCAAGGCGTTGGAGACGTCACCGGGCTGCACGTGTGTTGAACGCGGAGGCGCCGTTGTTCGACGCTTAGATCGGAATCCACCGTGACCTGAATCGCTACGAGTATGACTCCATCAATAGCGGTCTAGCAACACTTACGCTTAGCGATCTTCAAAGGTATGAAGATGCTCTACCCCTTTGCTCGTTGCTGGTTTCTCCTAGATACATCCTTGGTATGACGTAGTAATTGTTTTGAAATTACTATGTTCCCCAATAGATACCCCTTTATTTGACAAGGCCTTGTTGAATACCTTGGTTTATCCTAACAGAGAGCCTGCATTACTAGCTGCGAGAGGGGCAAAGTTACCCTCTTGATATGGGGTCATGCCTGATAGGGATACCATGTGTTGTTTTTATAGACACCGGGCACACCATTGCATGCCCTCATGGATGATACGCTCTTGAGCGAGGCTCGTATGATGTACATCATGAGGGATGGCACCAACGAATGGACTCCTTGTTTAGTGTCGTCATGGGAAAGTCATTGTTTTGGTGCTTACCTCAGATATGTAGTATACCGCAAGTCATGGATGACACGGAAGTTCCTTCAATCTTGTGCGTACAGTGCGCAACCTGTGTTCAGTGTAAAACTATTCGAATAGCTGTGTCCATAGTCATGGACAGTTGGTGGTCTTTCTTGAACTACATCGGGTGTTTCACAAACTTGGTGTGCGTGCGTGTGAGAAAGGATATACTTGAGCTAAGTCAGATGACTTGACATCTTGAGTGAACAGGAGATGTTCAACATGTTCAACCCTGTTTATATTGATATTGGTAACTTGTTCGTCTCGGTATCTGCAACCTATTGATGCGTTCTTTTCAAGTTGATTGAACATGTCGGTGCATTCAAAATTAGCTTTCTGCAACTTACCTACTTAGTGCTATATCATGCATTGTTGTTTCCTTGTTCCAAACATGCGTTGCCTGCGAGTACATTCAAAGTACTCATTGGCTTGTCACTTGTTATTTTATTGTCCACGCACAAGAGCACATGATATAATGAGGAGTACCTTGGTGACGGACGTGCGAGCTAGGACGCTTCCTTGTCGGAATGCTTGTAGGGTTAAGGCACATGGCATGGGTTCACGCTATCAATGAAGATTTCTGCTGCAAATATATGAAGACTAGGCCATAAAGGCCATACTTGAGTAAACCAGTACGTAATGGATGTAAGATTCTTGTTATTCAGTTTATGTGTGTTCACTAAGCATTCATCTTTGGGATCACTCTGCATGTTCATTCGTTGATCATCACTTAAGATTCGGGGTCCCGACACAGCTGGTATCACAGCCATCCCGATTGTAGGAAGCCCTTAGTTAGGATGGATGTTAGTCAGGACAAACCGTTTTTTTTCTCACACCCTTCAAAATCACTTACAAAACCTCTATATTTCTCACCTCTCCTAAATTTTAAAAGGGAGCGAAGGTTTTTTCCTTAGCACTTCCACCCTTATTCTCTTGACTCTCCTCATCTTATTTTTCACAACTTGCAAACGGTTGCTAGCACCCTTATGCCTCTGACCACTATATTCCTTGAAATCCTGGTGGGCAACTTGAAATGAAGCAACTTCGCCAAACAATCACCCACATATTTGGAAGACAAGGATGGCAACTCTGCGACAATACAACACCACAGAATCTACCTTTGCGAGAAATGAGAACATCAAGACGCAGAAGATAGTGACACCCTCAACACCGTCCCAAAGTGATGCAACCTTGGCCTACGATGATCAGGACATAAGGTATGCAAGATCATGATATGCATCGCTAATAGAGCGACCGTGTCCTTACCGTTTTTGTGTCGACAACCACCGGTGGATGAGAACCTCGCCATTGGTCCGCCTCATCATACTGATCAGGGAAAAAATTCACTTCATCCCCTGCTCTTGGTGTCCGCGTTGTCATCAACATAACCGACACGTCGGAAGTCTATCATGCCTTGTCGATGCCATTTCTTAAAGGATTTACCACTTGGCACTCTTGACGCCATGGAAGACAAGAAGATATTGGCACGATTACGAAAACAATAGAAGACCTTGTCAACAACAGCCACGAGGAACCACCTTCGCCGTCACATCACCAGAGAGCAGTTGTGAAATATTCTTTAGGATCAACATGGATCGTTTCAACCAACAACTACAAGACACATAGCGACACTTGAGGAAGACCTAGAGGACTAAAAGTCTTTCTCTACAAGACATGAAGAAAGCACGCCTATTGAGTCTATGAACCCCTAGGATAGGATGAGTCATGTATGTGAAGTCGAGTCCGTGTGATGGTTGGAACGAAACCATGTTGTGTGTTTCTCGTTTTTGCTTGTTTGTGCTTTGATATAAGTTGCACTTTTCCCTAGGCAACAAATACATTACTATATCACCTACCTTATCATGGTGTTTGTGTTTGGCACCTTTCGGCACTTGTTTGACTACACTTGGACTAATCAGTGTTAGGCACTCCCCCTTATGCTACTTTCTCTCTCCCCCATCTCGTCCACTTAAGACCAGCAAGAAAAGATGCACCAAGGATCCACCTTGACAGACAACTAGCACTGAAGACTTCGATTACAACGTACTCAACCAAACGCAACCCCACAGAGCTATCTTTTCCCCTCAAGATTGGAAACCCCTAGCTAGACCAACTTAGACCTCACAAGCTACCCCATCTCAAACCTCTAATCACATGTTTAATACATGGATTTTCCAGAGCACCTGTTAAGCTTCAATAACCCTTGCTCATCAGTAGATTCTTTATGGGAGTAGTGATCATAGTGAACACCACATTTTATCCTTAAGACAACACCAAAAGTGTGATGCCATAGGGAAATTGGTTGAGGATATATGACTAGGAGACAAATGATTTGATACGAATAAAATAGGTGTCCTCAGGATATGGTTAAGACTCTTTGGTGGATTACGACATTTTCATAGTGATGGGTTAACTTGGTGGATCAAAGTTGATAGAGTAGCATAACTTGATTCTCCCTTTAGTAGATTTAATTTAGTAGGACAATAGTGATCACAAGTCAAAATTCTTGGTGGTATGATAATTGACTTCGACAATTACTGGTCGTGGATTGATGATGTTGTAATAATGACTTGTAGGAACGAGTAGAAATTCTCGTCGGACATGATATTTGGATTTAAATAGGTGATCCTAGTGGAGTATACACATTAAGTAAGTCTATATGGTTCGGAGTAATTTGGATTTAGTCCAATGATCTTGATTGGGATACCATGATTCTCAGCAGATGTTGAGACAGAAAAATAATTTGGAGTTGTCAGAATTGATTTAAGGATCTATATAAGTTGAACCTTGGAGTTTTACTTTGTCATGATATTGGGAGGTGGTGGATATACTGTGATAATAGTCCTTTCCATGATATGTGAAATATAGGGACTCTAGGATATTATGTAGAACCCCATCGATATTGGATTTATAGGAGTAGTAGGTCATATAGTGGTTGATGGCATTAAAGGATCACTTGATCGGATTAGTAGGATGGAAACAAGATCTTGGATTGGTATATTACGTGTTTCCTTGGTATAGGAATACATCACCTTAGCCCTTGGATAATTTAGCTGAGCAATTGGATTTGTAGTGTCTTAATCAAGCTTAGCAGCTTGTATGCTTTCCCGAGGATTTTTACATAGGGATACATGTGAGTTGATTATAGTTTTGTTTAGTCCTTCTCTCAAAAACTTTTGGTTGAATAGCATAAGTGACGTTGGAATTCACTTATATAAGATGGTACCTTCAATGATATATGATGATTTTGTTTGGAGAAATAGGTAAGACTATTGGCATCTAAGGACTGTGCTCGAGGATAAGATGACAGACGTTGACTCACATCCTAAACTCCTTGAAACCCCGAAGCATTACTGAGCCATAATATGGTCGGATTATGACCATAGGTCTTGGCTCCAAGTAATTGGAATATGGCCAATACTCCACCTATACAACCACCAATCATGTCCATGAGGAAGGTGGACGTGAAGAACTAGATTATGCTGGACCACAAACCCTTAGACTAGTGACCATCCAGAACAAATGCCGCTCCTCTCACATACCCCATTAGCAATGTGTTTATGTGATACTTCAAGGAATATGTTGTAGTCCTCATGAATGACATACTTATTTAACCAATAAGAGAAGGAACACCTTAGTCCTATTGGGATAAGCCCAGACGCGCCGATTGCCATGCTTGTCAAGTGTAAGTTTTACCTTGATTAAGTTGGACTCCTCGAAGCACCCTCCAAGTAGGAGAAGATAATCTTGCCCAAGTAAGATGAAGAACCAATATGGTTGGAAGCCACGACTCTGAAGAAGAAGCAAGAAGAGTCAGCCACCATTCCTGTGCCAGCTTCATCATCCAAACTATCTCAATAAGCAACAACTTTTAAGCACGATGAAGCCTTTGGAGAGCAAGAGAAATTAAAGAGCCCCCTTTTGATCAAATCAAGGACGTGAATCCTGACTGGATCATGGTGAAACCCATGTCAAAGGTGGTTCACCCCACTTGCCAAGCCTCAAACCTTGGGGATTGGATGGTTGGTCCATAGTTTTGGGTAGCGAGCTCAGCTAGGGGCCCCCTCAAAGGCTTTCCTAGGTGGTAGAACCCGTTTTAATACAAAGTATCTAGACTTTGTCTTAGGGACGAGACTCAACCCAGACTTGTCCACAAGTGGCTACGAAGAGGCTAGAAGACCGAGCACTCGAAGACACGCCAGAAACGTGCGTCCGTGACAACAAAGAAAAATGGTCGAAGATGAATGAAGAACATATCTAGGCAACTTACTCAAGTAGAAGATCTCGACCTGAAGCCTACTTTGACACACTTCAACACTCCCAAGGTTGAAGACCACATGTGACTAAATATCACCCGCTTTAAGGAAGTAAAGGATTTCCTCGTAGACGGGAAGCTACACCAAAACCTTGACCCTTCTATTCTAACATGAGACATCTAGATGTCACCAAGCATCGTGAGCAACCCTAGGACCAGCACCCAGATACACAATTTTGCCCCGTATTATGACTTTGGAATACACAGGCAAGCCAAACCCTTGCCCGGACCTCCCTCACCAAGCCCTTGACCTTTAGTCAAGCCTAACATATTGCAAGAACCATGTTCACCCTCAGAAGAAACCAAGTGAAGCACTGAAGTTGTATCATCAAGAACTTCAAGATCCAATGGACACTACTGGAATCCAGAAATTTGCCGTCAGCCAGTTCTTTACCGTCTGCTGGCTGACGGCAAAGAACCTCTTTGCCATCAGTTGACACAATACAGACGGCAAAGAACAGACACATGGCAAAAATACTATTTGCCATGTGTGGGTCCTTTGCCGTCTGCCAGCGGACGGCAAAGAGCCCCAGGGCAGACGGCAAAGGGGACGCGTGGGCCCCATGCCTGCCGCGTCCGAAATCCGGGCCCTTTGCCGTCCGCTGGCCTTTGCCGTCAGCCTTAAGGCCCTTTGTCGTCTGCCTTACGTCCCTTTGCCGTCGGGGGGCGGACGGCAAAGGGGCCTCCCTATAACGGCCGTTACCCCCCACCTCGCTCACTGTCTCTCTCTCTCTCTCTCACCCCGACCACTCTCACCCCTGCCGGCGAGATCCCCTCCCCGCGGCGAGCCTACCCCCCGGCGAGCCCACCCCCCCGGCGAGCCCACCCCCCCGGCTACCCCCTTCCCGCGGCGACCCACCCCCGCCCCCTGCCGCCGCCGCCCCCTGCCGCGCGCCGCCCCCTGCCGCCGCCCCCTGTCGCGCGCCGCCCCCTGCCGCCGCCCCCTGCCGCGCGCCGCCCCCTGCCGCCGCCGCCCCCTGCCGCCGCCCCCTGCCGCCGCCGCCCCCTGCCGCCGCCCCCTGCCGCCGCCGCCCCCTGCCGCCGCCCCCTGCCACTGCCGCCCCCTGCCGCCGCCCCCTGCCGCCGACGCCCCCTGCGGCGAGCCCCCAGCCGCGCGCCCCCGTGCCGCCGGCGCCCCCTGCCGCCGCCCCCTGCCGGTGAGTTTTTTTTGTTTTTTTTTTTTAAAAGTTAATTACTTTAGTTAGTTTATTAGGTTAGTTTTTTATTATATATAGGGTAATTTAGTTAGTTAGTTAGTTAGTTAGGCTAATTAGGTTAGTTAGTTAGGTTAGAAGAAAAAAAGCAGAAGGAAAAAAAGCAGGAGAAGAAGAAGAAGAAGAAGAAGAAGAAGAGGAGGAGGAGGAGGAGGAGAAAAAAGAAGAAGAAGAAGAAGAAGAAGAAGAAGAAGAAGAAGAAGAAGAAGAAGAAGAGAGGAGGAGGAGGAGAAAGAGGAGGAGAAAGAAGAAGAAGAAGAAAAAGAAGAAGAAGAAGAAGAAGAAAAAGAATAGAAGGAGAAAAAGAGGAGGGGGAGTAGGAGGAGAATAAAGAAGAAGAAGAAGAAGAAGAAGAAGAAGAAGAAGAAGAAGAAGAGGAGAGAGGAGAAGAAGAAAGAAGAGGAAAAGGGAACCCCGGCACCCCGAAACTGACCCTCAACCCCCGACCCCTAACGCCCGACGCCACTGACCCCCGACCATCGACCTCCGACGCCACTGACCCCCGACCCCCGACCCCCGACGCCACTGACCCCCGACGCCACTAACCCTCGACCCCCGACGCCACTGCCCCCGACCCAGCCCCTCGGCCCACGACTCCCGACCCCCGACGCTCGACGCCACCAACCCCCGACCCCCGAGGCCACTGACACCCGACGTCACTGACCCTGGACCCCCGACGCCACTAACCCTGGACCCCCGACGCCACTAACCCTGGACCCCCGACGCCACTGACCCCCGACCATCGACCTCCGACGCCACTGACCCCCGACCCCCGACCCCCGACGCCACTGACCCCCGACGCCACTAACCCTCGACCCCCGACGCCACTGCCCCCGACCCAGCCCCTCGGCCCACGACTCCCGACCCCCGACGCTCGACGCCACCAACCCCCGACCCCCGAGGCCACTGACACCCGACGCCACTAACCCTGGACCCCCGACGCCACTAACCCTGGACCCCCGACGCCACTGACCCCCGACCACCGATGCCACCGACCCTCGACGGCACTGACTCCCGACGCCACTAAGCCCCGACCCCCGACACCTCTTCTGCCTTCTTTTGAACGAGAAGGTGCTTTTCGGCCTTCCAGAGGCCCACGGGGTCATAGTTTTGAAAATTATGAGTTAGGTCACATATTTTCCGATCATGTTAATTATAAAAACATCGTATTTGTGTTGATCGGGTGAATTTCAATGTGCAGTTGTTCGACGACCTCCACGTGCGTTGGACGTTTGTTGGTGAGCACAAATGACTTCTCCTCCTACCCCCTTAATTTGCTCTGTCCCGGTCTTCGTGCCGATGAAACTTGCTATCTATAGGTTTCTTCAATCATGAGTATGCGTGACCAGTATGCGTCTCCCGTTCGAAAGGGCGACATCTATAAATATGCATTTCTTTGCATATTTATAACCGCCATCCTTTCGAATTGTCCAACATTATCCATGGACAGCCCGAGTATGTGTAGATTTGGTTTGTTTTCCCGTATGCTGTGCTCCGGATCCGATGCGGAATTTCGTCAGTGCCTCCCCTGTTGTTCTCCGGGTACACATCCTCTCTGCTTATTGCCGAGACGTGTATCAGGAGAACAGCGGGGAGGTGCTGCCGAAATTGTGCGTCGCATCTGGAGCAGAGCATGGGAAAACGAACCCAGTCTACACATACTCGGGTGGGATTAGGACCTATCTTTACCTATTAGCGTGTAGGTTGCATGGACGTAATAAAACTGACAAACTTGATTAGCGTATGAATATAGATGATGAATTATGTATTTATTTCTTGTGCCCCCATAGGTAGCTAGGCAACATGAGTGATCGTGCTTGGATGTACACTGGTCACCCTAGTCAGAAAGACATGACCCATGAATGGTTAACAAAAACCAGGGGGTTTGTGAGAGCCGCATTTGCAAATGGCCAGCAAAAAACATGGTGCCCCTGTCCCAACTGCGACAACTGGAAAAAGCAGACAGAGTTTGAAATGGGTAAACACTTGCAGAAGTGGGGTTTTACGCCTAATTATACGGTGTGGACTTTTCATGGTGAGTCTGACCAACGTGCCAGAGCTGAGGTGATTCGTCGTCGCACCGACGAGCATGGTACCGGGATTGAAGACATGGTGCAAGACTTTGATGATGCTCGGGATTCGGACGATGAGATGGAGGAATCTGCAAAGGCCTTCTATGAAATGCTGGAGTCTTCAAAACGTCCTCTCCACGAGCAGACTGAGCTTTGTCAGCTGGATGCCATCGCGCAAGTAATGGCTCTGAAGGCTCAATTCAACCTAGGCAGAGAATGCTACGACGCGATGATGACGATATTTGGACGCTTTCTACCCAAAGGCCATGTACTGCCTGCAAACCTGTACCAGTCAGAGAAAATCCTCCGTGTACTAAAGATGCCCTATGAGAAGATACATGCCTGTGAGAATGGATGTGCCTTATTTAGGCTTGAGTATGCGGCCTTGAACTATTGCCCCATTTGCAATTCTTCCAGGTATATTGTGGTAGACAACGGCATGGGTGAGAAGAATCAGACCAAAATCCCCATTAGTGTTCTTCGATATCTGCCAATCGTACCAAGACTTCAACGTCTTTTAATGGTCGAAGAGACGGCTAGACAGATGACATGGCACAAATTGGGCAAAAGAACCGAACTAGATGCGGATGGGAACAAGATGCTGGTACACACTTCAGATGGTTTTGCGTGGAGGCACTTCGATGCATTACATAAGGATAAATCGGAAGATCCAAGGCAACCTAGAGTTGCCATCAGCACAGATGGGTTCAATGTGTATGGTATGACGGCAGCACAATACAGTTGTTGGCCTGTATTTGTCATTCCACTAAATTTGCCACCCGGAGAGATTATGAAAAGAAAGAACATTTTCCTGACGTTGATAATTCCAGGGCCCAACTATCCGGGGAAGAATATGAATGTGTACATGCAGCCGCTTAAGGATGAGTTGCAAGAAGCCTGGGATAATGGGATCAAGACCTACGACGCGGCTACCAAAACAAATTTCAAAATGCATGTGTGGTACATGTACTCGACGCATGATTATCCGGCGTTTGCGCTATTCGCTGGCTGGTGTGTGCATGGAAGGTTCCCGTGCACCACATGCAAGGCAGCTCTTCAGTTCCGTTGGCTGCAGGCTGGTCGCAAGTATTCTTGCTTCGACATGCATAGACAATTCCTGGATCCTGACCATAAGTTCAGAAAAGACAAGAAGAATTTCATCAAAGGTAGAGTTGTCAAAAACACTGCACCAGCTGCGTTGACAGGCCAACAGACCCTTGATCAGTTAAACGCTCTCGAGCCCGATCCTTTGCGTCCAGGATACTTCAAAGGGTATAATACGGAACACGCCTGGACTCACAAGTCATGCTTATGGGATCTCCCTTACTTCAAAGACCTCCTTTGCCCACACAACATTGACGTGATGCACACTGAAAAGAATATTGCGGAGGCCATTTTTGGTACATTGTTCGGCATAGAGGGGAAGTCAAAAGATAATCCTAAGGCTAGAATCGACCTGGAGGCTCTATGTGATAGACCGTTGCAAAACTTGCGACAACGGAAAGGAAAGCAAAGCATAGCGAAGCCAAAGGCATGGTTCAATCTTGAAAGGCCAGCTATGAGGGAAATGCTATCGTGGGTGAAAATGCGGTTGATGTTCCCCGATGGGTATGCTGCGAATCTAAAGAGGGGAGCGAGTCTTGAGAAATTGAAAATATTTGGGCTCAAGAGTCATGATTGGCACATATGGATTGAGCGGGTAATGCCGGTGATGTTGCGTGGCTTTATCCCTGAGGATGAATGGATAGTACTGGCAGAGCTGAGCTATTTCTTCCGTTCTCTTTGTGCGAAAGAACTATCGCCTGGCGTGCTAGATGAAATGGAAGAGTTGGCGCCGGAGTTGGTCTGCAAATTAGAAAAGATCTTTCCACCGGGCTTCTTTAATCCAATGCAACATTTGATTTTGCATCTCCCGACCGAGGCAAGAATGGGGGGGCCCGTTCAAAATCGATGGTGCTACTCAACTGAGAGGATGCAGAAGACGCTTCGAGCTAAGTGTAAAAATAAACGTAGAATTGAAGCATCGATGGCCGAGGCATTCATTACTGAGGAGGCGGCAAACTTCGTGACAGCACACTACGAAGCCAAAAATTATCATTTGCATAACCCGAAGCCTCGGTACAATGATGGCGATCGAGAAAAAGTTCGATCCAACCTCAGCCTATTCAAAGGTAAGCTCGCACCATCCGGTGCTTCGAAAGGAAAATCGTTGGATGTCGAAGAATGGCGGACCATTTCATTGTATATCTTCACCAACCTAACAGAAGTGCGGCCGTACATCGAGTAAGTTCTCGGTAATTTATTGTTCCGCAACTTCTAATTGCTTTGAACCACTCTTATTCCCGGATATTTGATATAGTCGATACGTCGCCGAATTCTCGGATGGAGCGGTCATCGAAAAGGATTCCGTCGAAGAGTATGAGCTTCTCGCAAAGCATGGAGGCGACTATCCTGGTTTCATCTCTTGGTTCAAACAAAGGGTAATTAATTACCATTAAGGGCCCATTTGACTTATTGGTCTAATTTGCGGCTAATGCATCCATTCTTTCGTATTAAACTTGTAGGCTGATGCAGAGTCTATGGACGCCGAGTTGAGACAAGTCGCTAATGGTTTTGACTATAAGGTCCGTTCATTTGACAAATACAACATCAACGGGTATCACTTTCGTACCTTTGGCAAAGAGCTATCTATGCCCGACCTAAAGACTACAAATTGTTCTGTCTCTGCTATCGGCGAAGGAGACACCGAGTATTATGGAAGGGTTGAAGCAATTTATGAACTTCTATTCTATTGTGAAAACCCACCGACCGTCGTAGTATTCAAATGTTATTGGTTTGAGCCGAGGGAGACTAGAAGGACTCATGAACATATAGGACTAGTCGAAATCAACCAAAACACCCACTTAGATGTTCCCGATGTCTATATTACGGCTCAACAGGCGACACAAGTTTTCTATCTACCGTGGGCCTGCCAAACTGATCCAAATCTCAAAGGTTGGGATGTCGTTTACCTGGGAGCACTACTTGGGTGCCCCGGCCCCGCCGGAGGTGGAGATCGACGGTGTTTTGTGTGACACGAGGGCGGACATGGTGATCCGAAAGTTTTGGGTAATTTCTCTTTCACACAATTATAAATTAACCATAGCTATTTATTGTACTAATCGGTGTTGTCTCGTTTGCAGACCTTCTACAGGTGTGAGGAGGGATACGAGGACGACGCGGCAAAGGTTATCGAAACCGAATGTCGCCGCCTACTTCAAAACTTTCGGCACGAGGCTCGGGTGCAGGCTGTTCGAGACTACTATGCCACACGGCGTATTAGGATTGATAAGGCGAAGTGCCGTGATGCTAAGATGGAGAAGGAGCATTACATGAAGGTAATTACATATTATTAAGGCTTTGTAGTTAGTTTCCTTGATTTGGTTCTTACGCACTCAATTTTCTCTTTATTAACTTAGGTGCCCCCGAGATGGTGTGTGGATAAGATGGATTGTTGGGAGGCCTTGGTGGACCAGTGGTGCTCCGAAACGTGGGAGACCAGCCACAACAACGCCAAGGAGAGGCGTGGCAAAATGGTTGGCGTGCCACACCATCAAGGGAGCGTCAACTTAATCCAATTTGGCGAGAACTGGGTATGTGGTTTGCTTCATGCCTCATGCAATTCATTCTTAATGCTATCTTGAGCCCTTTACCAATACAATTTTCTGCTCTCTCTCTTTTAGGCGCGTCACAATAAGACGGAGGCGCCACAGATGTACGACCTTTATGCGATGGCCCATACTGCCTCGTACAAGAAGGTCAAGGCATTCTCTCAGTCTGACCTCGAGCATCCAGAAAACTTCACCAACATCTCCTCCCACGACAAGCTCGTGAAGTACAGAGATCACGGGAAGGCGAGGAAAGGGGAGGACTTTAACCCGAGCGAGGGGCCTATTGATCCAGAGCTGGTGATGATAGCTGGCAATGGGAGGCCCCATGGCTCGCTCGCCATTGGAGACGGCCTTATACGTTGTCCTAGCACTCTCCGGCAGATAAAGGCACGCCAAACGAGCTCTTGTCCGGAGATAACACGTCGTCCACGGCCAGTCGAGCTCGCCATCGAGGTTAGTTTAATGGACTCAACTATCTTTCCGCATTATGTTGTGCGTTGGAACCAATATGATTACATTGCTAACAATGAGTTGTGTTGCAGGCTGCTATTCAGAAAGAGAGAGCGGCAATGCAGGCGGCTATGGCGGAGAAGGATAAGGAAATTAGGGAGCTGGAGGAGAGGACGACTGCATTGGTGGAGGCGGAGAGGGCACGGAATGAAGCGTCTACCAGGGCCATATACGAGCTCTTCGTGGTAAGTTTCTTCTTCATGTTATTTCAAATCTTGCATTTGAATGTCCGTTTCATTAATAAATAAAAAGTTTGACTTGTCGAAACCAAATGTACAGTCTATGTGCGAGAAGAACGGCCAAGTCCCTCCGCCGATGCCAGTCATTAACGTGGCGGGGACGGTGAGTTTCATTTCAGTGGAGTGATCTTAAGAGTGTCCTCATCCTAACTACACATTGCAAACGATGTTTGGTGCAGAATATGTCCCGAAACGCATCGCACGACCCTTCTACAGTCGAGCCTTCTCCAGGGCGGCCTTCTCCAGGTGAAACAAGCCAGAGCCACCGTGCTTCACCCTAACTTAGGTATGTTATTTCTAGTGTTTTAATAAAAAATAGCTAGACTTCCATCTAATGACATAATTAGCTTAGTTAGCTGCAAAATAGCTAGACTTCCATCTAATGACATAATTAGCTTAGTTAGCTCCAAGAAGGAGGAGAGGGAGGAGGAGAAGAAGAAGGGGACAAAAGGATAAGAAGAAGAAGGAGAAGAAGGAGGAGAGGGAGGAGGAGAAGAAGAAGGGGACAAAAGGATAAGAAGAAGGAGAAGAAGAAGGAGAAGGAGCTCCCGCTCCTTCTCCTTCTTCTTCTCCTTCTTCTTCTCCTTCTTCTCCTTCTCCTCTTCCTTCTCCTTCTCCTCCTCCTCCTCCTCCTCCTTTTTCTTCTTCTTCTCCTCTTCCTCCTCCTCCTCCTTCTTTTACTTCTTCTTCTCTTTCTCTTCTCCTATAGTTAGCTAGGGTTCCACCTAAATGACATAATTAGCTTAGTTAGCTCCAAAATGGCCTATTTAATAATAAATGACCTATACTTAGCTAATTATCCTCGAAATGACATAATTAGCTCCAAAAAGGCATTCTTAGCCAATTTAGCCCGAAGAAGGGGACAAGAATAGAAAAAGAGGAAAATGAAAGCAAGGAAGAGGAAAAAGGAGAAGAAGAAGGAGGAGAGGGAGGAGGAGAAGAAGAAGGGGACAAAAGGATAAGAAGAAGAAGGAGAAGAAGGAGAAGGAGAAGGAGAAGGAGCTCCCGCTCCTTCTCCTTCTCCTTCTTCTTCTCCTTCTTCCCCTTCTTCTCCTTCTCCTCTTCCTTCTCCTTCTCCTCCTCCTCCTCCTCCTCCTTTTTCTTCTTCTTCTCCTCTTCCTCCTCCTCCTCCTTCTTTTATTTCTTCTTCTCTTTCTCTTCTCCTATAGTTAGCTAGGGTTCCACCTAAATGACATAATTAGCTTAGTTAGCTCCAAAATGGCCTATTTAATAATAAATGACCTATACTTAGCTAATTATCCTCGAAATGACATAATTAGCTCCAAAAAGGCATTCTTAGCCAATTTAGCCCGAAGAAGGGGACAAGAATAGAAAAAGAGGAAAATGAAAGCAAGGAAGAGGAAAAAGGAGAAGAAGAAGGAGGAGAGGGAGGAGGAGAAGAAGAAGGGGACAAAAGGATAAGAAGAAGAAGGAGAAGAAGGAGAAGGAGAAGGAGAAGGAGCTCCCGCTCCTTCTCCTTCTCCTTCTCCTTCTTCTTCTCCTTCTTCCCCTTCTTCTCCTTCTCCTCTTCCTTCTCCTTCTCCTCCTCCTCCTCCTCCTCCTTTTTCTTCTTCTTCTCCTCTTCCTCCTCCTCCTCCTTCTTTTATTTCTTCTTCTCTTTCTCTTCTCCTATAGTTAGCTAGGGTTCCACCTAAATGACATAATTAGCTTAGTTAGCTCCAAAATGGCCTATTTAATAATAAATGACCTATACTTAGCTAATTATCCTCGAAATGACCTAATTAGCTCCAAAAAGGCATTCTTAGCCAATTTAGCCCGAAGAAGGGGACAAGAATAGAAAAAGAGGAAAATGAAAGCAAGGAAGAGGAAAAAGGAGAAGAAGAAGGAGGAGAGGGAGGAGGAGAAGAAGAAGGGGACAAAAGGATAAGAAGAAGAAGGAGAAGAAGGAGAAGGAGAAGGAGAAGGAGCTCCCGCTCCTTCTCCTTCTCCTTCTCCTTCTTCTTCTCCTTCTTCTCCTTCTCCTCTTCCTTCTCCTTCTCCTCCTCCTCCTCCTCCTCCTTTTTCTTCTTCTTCTCCTCTTCCTCCTCCTCCTCCTTCTTTTACTTCTTCTTCTCTTTCTCTTCTCCTATAGTTAGCTAGGGTTCCACCTAAATGACATAATTAGCTTAGTTAGCTCCAAAATGGCCTATTTAATAATAAATGACCTATACTTAGCTAATTATCCTCGAAATGACATAATTAGCTCCAAAAAGGCATTCTTAGCCAATTTAGCCCGAAGAAGGGGACAAGAACAGAAAAAGAGGAAAATGAAAGCAAGGAAGAGGAAAAAGGAGAAGAAGAAGGAGGAGAGGGAGGAGGAGAAGAAGAAAGGGACAAAAGGATAAGAAGAAGAAGGAGAAGAAGGAGAAGGAGAAGGAGAAGGAGCTCCCGCTCCCGCTCCTTCTCCTTCTCCTTCTTCTTCTCCTTCTTCCCCTTCTTCTCCTTCTCCTCTTCCTTCTCCTTCTCCTCCTCCTCCTCCTCCTTTTTCTTCTTCTTCTCCTCTTCCTCCTCCTCCTCCTTCTTTTATTTCTTCTTCTCTTTCTCTTCTCCTATAGTTAGCTAGGGTTCCACCTAAATGACATAATTAGCTTAGTTAGCTCCAAAATGGCCTATTTAATAATAAATGACCTATACTTAGCTAATTATCCTCGAAATGACCTAATTAGCTCCAAAAAGGCATTCTTAGCCAATTTAGCCCGAAGAAGGGGACAAGAATAGAAAAAGAGGAAAATGAAAGCAAGGAAGAGGAAAAAGGAGAAGAAGAAGGAGGAGAGGGAGGAGGAGAAGAAGAAGGGGACAAAAGGATAAGAAGAAGAAGGAGAAGAAGGAGAAGGAGAAGGAGAAGGAGCTCCCGCTCCTTCTCCTTCTCCTTCTCCTTCTTCTTCTCCTTCTTCCCCTTCTTCTCCTTCTCCTCTTCCTTCTCCTTCTCCTCCTCCTCCTCCTCCTCCTTTTTCTTCTTCTTCTCCTCTTCCTCCTCCTCCTCCTTCTTTTATTTCTTCTTCTCTTTCTCTTCTCCTATAGTTAGCTAGGGTTCCACCTAAATGACATAATTAGCTTAGTTAGCTCCAAAATGGCCTATTTAATAATAAATGACCTATACTTAGCTAATTATCCTCGAAATGACATAATTAGCTCCAAAAAGGCATTCTTAGCCAATTTAGCCCGAAGAAGGGGACAAGAATAGAAAAAGAGGAAAATGAAAGCAAGGAAGAGGAAAAAGGAGAAGAAGAAGGAGGGGAGGGAGGAGGAGAAGAAGAAGGGGACAAAAGGATAAGAAGAAGAAGGAGAAGAAGGAGAAGGAGAAGGAGATGGAGCTCCCGCTCCTTCTCCTTCTCCTTCTCCTTCTTCTTCTCCTTCTTCCCCTTCTTCTCCTTCTCCTCTTCCTTCTCCTTCTCCTCCTCCTCCTCCTCCTCCTTTTTCTTCTTCTTCTCCTCTTCCTCCTCCTCCTCCTTCTTTTATTTCTTCTTCTCTTTCTCTTCTCCTATACTTAGCTAGGGTTCCACCTAAATGACATAATTAGCTTAGTTAGCTCCAAAATGGCCTATTTAATAATAAATGACCTATACTTAGCTAATTATCCTCGAAATGACATAATTAGCTCCAAAAAGGCATTCTTAGCCAATTTAGCCCGAAGAAGGGGACAAGAATAGAAAAAGAGGAAAATGAAAGCAAGGAAGAGGAAAAAGGAGAAGAAGAAGGAGGAGAGGGAGGAGGAGAAGAAGAAGGGGACAAAAGGATAAGAAGAAGAAGGAGAAGAAGGAGAAGGAGCTCCCGCTCCTTCTCCTTCTCCTTCTCCTTCTTCTTCTCCTTCTTCCCCTTCTTCTCCTTCTCCTCTTCCTTCTCCTTCTCCTCCTCCTCCTCCTCCTCCTTCTTCTTCTTCTTCTCCTCTTCCTCCTCCTCCTCCTTCTTTTATTTCTTCTTCTCTTTCTCTTCTCCTATAGTTAGCTAGGGTTCCACCTAAATGACATAATTAGCTTAGTTAGCTCCAAAATGGCCTATTTAATAATAAATGACCTATACTTAGCTAATTATCCTCGAAATGACATAATTAGCTCCAAAAAGGCATTCTTAGCCAATTTAGCCCGAAGAAGGGGACAAGAATAGAAAAAGAGGAAAATGAAAGCAAGGAAGAGGAAAAAGGAAAAGAAGAAGGAGGAGAGGGAGGAGGAGAAGAAGAAGGGGACAAAAGGATAAGAAGAAGAAGGAGAAGAAGGAGAAGGAGCTCCCGCTCCTTCTCCTTCTCCTTCTCCTTCTTCTTCTCCTTCTTCCCCTTCTTCTCCTTCTCCTCTTCCTTCTCCTTCTCCTCCTCCTCCTCCTCCTCCTTCTTCTTCTTCTTCTCCTCTTCCTCCTCCTCCTCCTTCTTTTATTTCTTCTTCTCTTTCTCTTCTCCTATAGGTAGCTAGGGTTCCACCTAAATGACATAATTAGCTTAGTTAGCTCCAAAATGGCCTATTTAATAATAAATGACCTATACTTAGCTAATTATCCTCGAAATGACATAATTAGCTCCAAAAAGGCATTCTTAGCCAATTTAGCCCGAAGAAGGGGACAAGAATAGAAAAAGAGGAAAATGAAAGCAAGGAAGAGGAAAAAGGAGAAGAAGAAGGAGGAGAGGGAGGAGGAGAAGAAGAAGGGGACAAAAGGATAAGAAGAAGAAGGAGAAGAAGGAGAAGGAGCTCCCGCTCCTTCTCCTTCTCCTTCTCCTTCTTCTTCTCCTTCTTCCCCTTCTTCTCCTTCTCCTCTTCCTTCTCCTTCTCCTCCTCCTCCTCCTCCTCCTTCTTCTTCTTCTTCTCCTCTTCCTCCTCCTCCTCCTTCTTTTATTTCTTCTTCTCTTTCTCTTCTCCTATAGTTAGCTAGGGTTCCACCTAAATGACATAATTAGCTTAGTTAGCTCCAAAATGGCCTATTTAATAATAAATGACCTATACTTAGCTAATTATCCTCGAAATGACATAATTAGCTCCAAAAAGGCATTCTTAGCCAATTTAGCCCGAAGAAGGGGACAAGAATAGAAAAAGAGGAAAATGAAAGCAAGGAAGAGGAAAAAGGAAAAGAAGAAGGAGGAGAGGGAGGAGGAGAAGAAGAAGGGGACAAAAGGATAAGAAGAAGAAGGAGAAGAAGGAGAAGGAGAAGGAGAAGGAGCTCCCGCTCCTTCTCCTTCTCCTTCTCCTTCTTCTTCTCCTTCTTCCCCTTCTTCTCCTTCTCCTCTTCCTTCTCCTTCTCCTCCTCCTCCTCCTCCTCCTTTTTCTTGTTCTTCTCCTCTTCCTCCTCCTCCTCCTTCTTTTATTTCTTCTTCTCTTTCTCTTCTCCTATAGTTAGCTAGGGTTCCACCTAAATGACATAATTAGCTTAGTTAGCTCCTAAATGGCCTATTTAATAATAAATGACCTATACTTAGCTAATTATCCTCGAAATGACATAATTAGCTCCAAAAAGGCATTCTTAGCCAATTTAGCCCGAAGAAGGGGACAAGAATAGAAAAAGAGGAAAATGAAAGCAAGGAAGAGGAAAAAGGAGAAGAAGAAGGAGGAGAGGGAGGAGGAGAAGAAGAAGGGGACAAAAGGATAAGAAGAAGAAGGAGAAGAAGGAGAAGGAGCTCCCGCTCCTTCTCCTTCTCCTTCTCCTTCTTCTTCTCCTTCTTCCCCTTCTTCTCCTTCTCCTCTTCCTTCTCCTTCTCCTCCTCCTCCTCCTCCTCCTTCTTCTTCTTCTTCTCCTCTTCCTCCTCCTCCTCCTTCTTTTATTTCTTCTTCTCTTTCTCTTCTCCTATAGTTAGCTAGGGTTCCACCTAAATGACATAATTAGCTTAGTTAGCTCCAAAATGGCCTATTTAATAATAAATGACCTATACTTAGCTAATTATCCTCGAAATGACATAATTAGCTCCAAAAAGGCATTCTTAGCCAATTTAGCCCGAATAAGGGGACAAGAATAGAAAAAGAGGAAAATGAAAGCAAGGAAGAGGAAAAAGGAAAAGAAGAAGGAGGAGAGGGAGGAGGAGAAGAAGAAGGGGACAAAAGGATAAGAAGAAGAAGGAGAAGAAGGAGAAGGAGAAGGAGAAGGAGCTCCCGCTCCTTCTCCTTCTCCTTCTCCTTCTTCTTCTCCTTCTTCCCCTTCTTCTCCTTCTCCTCTTCCTTCTCCTTCTCCTCCTCCTCCTCCTCCTCCTTTTTCTTCTTCTTCTCCTCTTCCTCCTCCTCCTCCTTCTTTTATTTCTTCTTCTCTTTCTCTTCTCCTATAGTTAGCTAGGGTTCCACCTAAATGACATAATTAGCTTAGTTAGCTCCTAAATGGCCTATTTAATAATAAATGACCTATACTTAGCTAATTATCCTCGAAATGACATAATTAGCTCCAAAAAGGCATTCTTAGCCAATTTAGCCCGAAGAAGGGGACAAGAATAGAAAAAGAGGAAAATGAAAGCAAGGAAGAGGAAAAAGGAGAAGAAGAAGGAGGAGAGGGAGGAGGAGAAGAAGAAGGGGACAAAAGGATAAGAAGAAGAAGGAGAAGAAGGAGAAGGAGCTCCCGCTCCTTCTCCTTCTCCTTCTCCTTCTTCTTCTCCTTCTTCCCCTTCTTCTCCTTCTCCTCTTCCTTCTCCTTCTCCTCCTCCTCCTCCTCCTCCTTCTTCTTCTTCTTCTCCTCTTCCTCCTCCTCCTCCTTCTTTTATTTCTTCTTCTCTTTCTCTTCTCCTATAGTTAGCTAGGGTTCCACCTAAATGACATAATTAGCTTAGTTAGCTCCAAAATGGCCTATTTAATAATAAATGACCTATACTTAGCTAATTATCCTCGAAATGACATAATTAGCTCCAAAAAGGCATTCTTAGCCAATTTAGCCCGAATAAGGGGACAAGAATAGAAAAAGAGGAAAATGAAAGCAAGGAAGAGGAAAAAGGAAAAGAAGAAGGAGGAGAGGGAGGAGGAGAAGAAGAAGGGGACAAAAGGATAAGAAGAAGAAGGAGAAGAAGGAGAAGGAGAAGGAGAAGGAGCTCCCGCTCCTTCTCCTTCTCCTTCTCCTTCTTCTTCTCCTTCTTCCCCTTCTTCTCCTTCTCCTCTTCCTTCTCCTTCTCCTCCTCCTCCTCCTCCTCCTTTTTCTTCTTCTTCTCCTCTTCCTCCTCCTCCTCCTTCTTTTACTTCTTCTTCTCTTTCTCTTCTCCTATAGTTAGCTAGGGTTCCACCTAAATGACATAATTAGCTTAGTTAGCTCCTAAATGGTCTATACTTAGCTAATTTCTCTCCGAAATAACCTATATATACACTACTTCATCTAGTATTATTTTTCTAACTTTCTTATTTGTCATTTTGCAGATTACCTTCACTTCATGGGAAGCTTGGTTGATGGAATGCTTGAAGACGATTTCTTGTACCATGTGTTGTATTGAAACTATTGTAGTATATGAAACTTTGTATGCACGTGGATGAAACTAGTGTAATATATGGTTTGGTACGGATGTAACTTCCATAATATGTATGCACTATGGATGAGAGTTATTTTAATATAGTTATGAGTACGGAAAGATATTTATTTATGTCAAATATATATATATCCTGATTATTGTTAAAAATGCTGGATATAACAAAAAACAAATAAAAAAGGGGCTGGTTCCCCTCTTTGCCGTCTGCCCCCGCATGGCAAAGGGGGGGAGGCAGACGGCAAAGGGGGGAATCTGCCCCCCCTCTCTCCCCTCTTTGCCGTCTGCCACCACATGACAAAGGGGGGGGAGGCAGACGGCAAAGGGGGGAATCTGCCCCCCCTCTCTCCCCTCTTTGCCGTCTGCCACCACATGGCAAAGGGGGGGGAGGCAGACGGCAAAGGGGGGAATCTGCCCCCCTCTCTCCCCTCTTTGCCGTCTGCCTACACATGGCAAAGGTCGGGAGGCAGACGACAAAGTGGGGAATCTGCCCCCCCTCTCTCCCCTCTTTGCCGTCTGCCACCACATGGCAAAGGGGGCGGAGGCAGACGGCAAAGGGGGGAGGCCTCCGTTAACACTTAACGGGGACGTTGCAATATATGCCGTCCCACTTATTTTGCCGTCCGCCCCCTCATGGCAAAGATTCTTTGCCGTCCGCTTTGTGAAAGCAGACGGCAAAGAGCCTCTTCACCGGATTTTTTTTTACCGTCTACTTTGCCGTCTGCTGACCGACGGCAAATCCTTTGCCGTCCGTGGTAGCCCCCTTTGCCGTCCGCCTTGGCGGACGGCAAATTTCTGAATTTCAGTAGTGGGAGCAATCACGTCGAAGAAGAAGAAACACGGGAGTGTGAAGACTACCTTAAATCCGTATTTCGATATCTCTTCAACGCCTAACCTAGGAATCTCGGGGACAAAATTCTTGTAAGGGGGTAGGTTGGTCACCCCCATTGTTTTGCCTCTCCTGACTAAGTTGACATAGGTCAAAAATTACGGCCAACAAAAACTATTTCTATATGGTGTGATGTTTCAACTGATTGCTATTGGCTTGCTTGTATGATTGTGCTTTAAATCACAAAAAAACTTTCCTTCTCTCAAGACTCACCTCGTTGTTCCAAATATTTGCCAAATGACCATACCATCTGGATAGGACGTAAACTATTTTTACAATATTTATTTCGACCAAAAATGTTTTATTTAATTTAAACTTTCAAAACCCCCTGAATTGAGGATTGTACTACAAATCCTCAAAATAGGGAAGATGTTGTGTCCCAAATACTTTATTTGGATCCTATCATAGAAAAGACTTCCCAAAACCAAAAAAACTATTATTTTAAAAGTTATTTTCTTATTTAATTTAGTAACTTTATATAAGGCCGCAAATGATCATTTATAAAGTAAAATTATGTTTATGCTTCCAAAATATTTGAGAAAATTTAGGGAAAGTTAATGGGCATATAATTTCCATATATAAGAGTTTCAACACATGGTGATGTTTAAAATATTGGACAAAGCCATTCAAAACCTTTTCTGAGTATTTCAAGGATTTGAACTATTTGTATAAGAAATATTTTCAAATAATTCCTGTAAAATTCTTGAAAATCGGACATGATATGTGTGACGATCTTGCCAAGTTTCATCGTAATCCTCAATTATTTTGGTTAACAAAAATATTCAAAAACCCTTTGTGTCCACATCCAAACTTGAGCAACTTTACATTGCCAAGTATCTCAAATCATTCTCGAACTTTGTGGACATGTTCTAATCCTATAATAATGGATCCACACTAAGTGGTGCATCAAGGATAATAGCCCCACTTGTCCAATTCCCCTTATACCCATCTCTGCTGATTTCTAGAATTGGGAAATTTTGCATTGTCCAAATTCTCCAATTAGTCCCAAACTTTTTGGGCATGCTCTAATCCTCAAATAATGCTACCACATCAAGTGGTGCATTAGGGAGATTAGATTTACATTTTTCAACCTAAGGAAATCCATTTTTTTCCCATTTCTAAGGTTTACCAAGTTTGTATTGTCAACTTTCATCAAGTAATACCAAAATTTATGAGCAGGACCAATTAGTCTTACCATTTACTCCTGGTAAATATCAAGGCCATAGGATTCCTCTGCTAAGGCCAAACACAACACAAACACCTTGTGTTGTAAACTAATGGACAAGCCAAGTTGACCCAAAAAGATTTCCCTTGATCCCACCCTTTGCCCATCTAACCCTATTATACCCCCGAGAAACTTTGCTTTGGCCTCTGCTCAATTACTTGGGGGGTAACTCCCTCACTTTCCCTCTCTTTTCACCATGGCAACACCTTTTCTTCCTCTCTCATATAGTTTTGTTCATACTGATGCCCCCAAGTTTTACCACAACACGTTTTGCATTCCAATTCATCAAACCAAACCCAAAGGTGGCATGCCCGTGTGGAAAATATGAGCAAATCAGCTAAACCTAGATTTTGACAGCAACAATGCCTTTGAATTGCAAGTACCATGTATATTTATCTCCCTGAGCTGAAAAATGGTGGGCATCACCTCCTTCCATACCTAAGGCCACTAGACAAGGTTCCATTCAAGTGGCCTACAGTTGTAACAGCCCGGAACCGACGCTCCAAAAGATTCCCCTTTAATTCCATTATCGCCGTGTGATTTATTAGGTTGTTGAATCCATCATCGCGTCACGCCCATCATCCTCATTGCATTGTTACTCCGTTGACGTGAGTTTTTTCAAAACTTCCATCCGTTGTTAGTTGTCGGTTCTCTCTGTTTTGTCATTGGCCGTTTCGGGGCCAACCAAACTTTCTGGGATTGTTCCAACTTTCTCAGATTGGGTCTAAAGTTAGCATGCAGTCTTATATTCATGTAGGTAGAACGCCTCCCATATTTTGACGCAATCGGAGGTCGTTTGATACGCCATCGGATAAACCTATAGCGGCACTACAACCGGTTAATTGTGGGATGTTTCTGTGTTTTAAAATCTTGTGTCGGGCGACAAACCTCTCTCTTCTCTCAACCCAATACCACCTGCACAGCCCACTCAGCCCATCTAAGCTACCCCTCTGTTGTGGACCGTTCGATCATCATCAAACGGTCCAAAAACGGGCAAAAACTGCTAAACCTAGCCCCCTTTCCCTATATAAACACCCGTGCCTAATTTGGGCGACCAACCTCCCACCTCGGGATTCAAACGAGCCCTAGCCACCCTCCACCGCCGCACCCACCAACCACAACCCCTCCACCGTGCGGGCCCGCCAGGCCCAGATTCGTCCCACCCCGGGCCCGGATCAAACCTTGCCGTTGCTTGCCCGCAGCAACTGCGCTAGCCGTGCCCGTCCGCGCTGTCGGTCTCTTGCGTCTGAGCCAGGGAGCTCGCCTGCTCGCCTCATGCACCGGCGAAACCCGTCGCTAGGCTAGTGCCCCGTGCCCGCACCTCGCCTCCCTCCCTCTTCTGCTCTCCCTCTCTCTCACCTCACACTCTCTCTTCCTCGATATGCAGGATGCATGGCCGCCGCCGCCCTTGGAGTCCATCGCCGCCCGGATCTACACCGGTCCACCCTAGATCCGGCCGTCCCCGAACCACCTTCCTCCGGCCTCCCCTCGCTGCTGGTGAGCCGCCGCCGCCCCGCTCCCTGTCGAGCTCATGGAGCACGGGAGGATGACGCCCAAGTGCCGCTTGCCGCGATGTGGGCCACGGAGAGCGCTAGGACCAGCTCCCGTCGGCCTAGGGCCCCAGCCAGCTTCGGCCTAGGGCCACGTAGGTGAGCCCAACTCTGCTATCTGCCGCTCTGTGGGTAGTTTAGCTATCCTGCGCCCATCATGTTTCGGCCCAGCGTTCAGTTTAGGACTGTATGTATTCTATTTAGTTTTTCCCTGTGGATCGAATATTTATTTATCCTGAGAATTACACAAATGTCTTGTTTTTGTATTGCTAATAATTAATTAACCATGCGTCGGATTTAAAAACTTTGTACATGAAAATGCTAAGAATTTTGTGTAGTTTCACAATATCCAATTTTTAACCATGTTAAAAACGTTTAGACTTCTTGTTTAATTAAATTTGCGTAGGTGCCATGTTGAAACGATTTAATTCATACCTAATTAACCGTAGCTCGGATTAAAATGTTCCACATATGTAACTTGACTAGTAAAATATGTAGAATAACATGCTAGCATTAATTTTGCTGTTTAACAACTCTAAAATTGTCTTATAGTCATATGGGGACTTTCCGGAATCTTAATTTGCATATGAGGACTTTCCACAATTGTTATTCGTTTTTCCGGCCTCATTTAAACTTGCCTAGAATTTCATGTAGTTCCATAATATCTTGTTGCATCCATTGTTAACATGCTTGTGGCTGTCATTTCCATACATTTTGCATCCATGTCATATCATCTTGTGTTGGTCATATCTTTTAAACCGTAGCTCCGTTTTAGATGATCTATATATGTAAATCAACTAGAATGATGTGTAGAATCATACGGCCCACTTTATTTTGCTTGTTAATAAATATAATTTTTTTAATACAGATCTGGACCAATTTTAAAATTAACATATGGGGTCATACCGGAAATACTATATGTTGTTTCTGACCTCATTTAAAATGCCTAGATAGTATGTTTATTTATGCTTCACCACTTGCCATGTGATGACCCAGAAGTGTAGGGGATCTATCATAGTCCTTTCGATAAGTAAGAGTTTCGAACCCAATGAGGAGCAGAAGGAAATGACAAGCGATTTTCAATAACGTATTCTCTGCAAGCACTGAAATTATCGGTAACAGATAGTTTTGTGATAAGGTAATTCGTAATGGGTAGCATGTAACAAATGTAACAATGGTGCAACAAGGTGGCCCAATACTTTTTGTAGCAAAGGACAAGCCTGGACAAACTGTCTTATAAAGAAAATCTCTCTCGAGGACACATGGGAATTTATGTCAAGCTAGTTCTCATCATGCTCATAGGATTCGCGTTGTTACTTTGATAATTTGATACGTGGGTGGGCCAGTGCTTGGGTGCTGCCCTTACTTGGACAAATATCCCACTTATGATTAACCTCTCTCGCAAGCATCCACAACTATGATAGAAGAATTAAGATAACTCTAAGCATAGCATGAAACATATGGATCCAAATCACCCCCTTACGAAGCAACACATAAACTAGGGTTTATGCTTCTGTCACTCTAGCAACCCATCATCTACTTATTACTTACCAATGCCTTCCCCTAGGCCCAAGTAATAGTGAAGTGTCATATAGTCGACATTCACATGACACCACTAGAGGAGAGACAGCATACATCTTCTCAAAATATCAAACGAATACCAAATTCACATGATTACTTATAACAAGACTTATCCCATGTCCTCAGGAACAAACGTAATGACTCACAAAGCTTATTCATGTTCATAATCAGAGGAGTATTAATAGTCATTAAGGATCTGAACATATAATCTTCCACCAAATAAACAAACTAGCATCAACTACAAGGACTAATCAACACTACTAGCAACCCACAGGTACCAATCTGATGTTTTGAGACAAAGATCGGATACAAGAGATGAACTAGGTCTTGGAGAGGAGATGGTGCTGATGAATATGTTGATGGAGATTGACCCGCTCTCAATGAGAGGATCATTGGTGATGATGATGGCTTCAATTTCCCCTTCCTGGAGGGAAGTTTCCCCGGTGGAATAGATCCGTCGGAGCTCTAGATTGGTTCTGTGGAAGTTCCACCTTGAGACGGCAGCGCCTCGTCTTGAATGCTCTGATATGATTTTTTTTCCAAGTCAAAACCCTTCATATAGCATAAGATGGGCACCAGAGGTCTGCTAGGGGGCCGGCAAGCCTGCAGGGCGCGGCCAGGGGGCAGGCCGCCCTTGGCTTGTGACCTCCTGGTGGGTCCCCTCTGGTATTTCATTCGCCCAATAATTTTGATATATTCCAAATCAATTCTCCATAAATTTTCAGGACTTTTGGAGGTGTGCAGAATATGTATCTCAGGTTTGCTCCTTTTCTGGTCCAGAATTCCAGCTGCCGGTATTCTCCCTCTTCATGTAAACCTTGTAAAATAAGAAAGAAAAGACATAAGTATTGTACCATAATGTGTATTAACAGCCCATAATGCAATAAATATTGATATAAAAGCATGACGCGAAATGGACATATCAACTCCCCCAAGCTTGTCCTCAAGCGAAAGCCGAGATCGATAAATATGCCCACATGTTTAGAGACAGAGGTGTCGATAAAACAAAATACGGACATGAAAGCATCATGGTTATCTTTAAAACAGCAACACATATTGACATAGATTATCTTATGCTAGAGTAAAAATTCATTCACAAGGCAAAATATGAATCAAGAACTCTATTGAGAACTAACAAACTATGATTTCACTCATTGAAGGAATTCCAATTTATTGCAACATAGGAAAGAGTCAATATAAGACCTTGCAAAGCAAATCCGCATACTCGATCATCTTATGGTCTTTCATAATTGCTAACACTCAAGCGGTACCTATGCGGTCAAAGCTTAAATCGGACACACAGAAAGATAGGGGCTTATAGTTTTGCCTCCCAACTGTTTACCTCAAGGGTAATGTCAAGAATAATAACTCAGGATCACCCACATCCGAGTGGATATATTTGTCTAGATCATTCCCCAACACATGACGCTGGCCAAAAGATAATGGCGAAATAAATAAAATGGTGAAGATCACCACGACTCTTACATAAAGGTAAGTACTAGAAAGAAAAGGTAACAGATAGGCCCTTCGCAGAGGGAAGGAGAGGTTGTCATGCACTTTTAAAGTTGGATGCACAATCCCTTAATGCAAAAGAACGTCACTTTATATTGCCCCTTGTGATAAAGAACTTTATTATGCAGTCTCTCGCTTTTATTTCTTCCATATCACAAGTTCGTATAAAGTTTATTTTCCTCACACTAATAGATCACAAATATTTAGAGATTATTTTTTATTGCTTTCACCGATGACAACTTACTTGAAGGATTATAATCAATCCATAGGTAGGTATGGTGGACTCTCAAGGCAAAACTGGGTTAAAGGTTTTTGTATGCACAAGTACTATCTCTACTTAGTGTAGAAGGTTTTGGCTAATATGAGGTGGAAGTAAGTGACACATGTTGAAGGATCTATAACCATATAACTTCTATTCGGAAATAAGCAAACATAACTCATTATGTTGTCTTCCTTGTCGAGCATCAACTTCTTAACATATAATATTTTAATGAGCGCTCACAATCATAAAAGATGTCCAGGATAATATATCTATATGTGAACCTCTCTTTCTTTATTACTTCCTTTTAATGGCAGCAATGACCAATAGCTTTGTTTGTCAACTCAAAACAAATTTCGATCGACATACTTTTTATATATGAAGTCATCACTCCCCATAAGATCATTATGTATGCTCTTTTACTCTTATTCTATAATTCTTTCTATTTGTTTTTCTCAAGATCATAGCAAGCAAGCAAAGCCCTCGACCCAAAACTACTTTTTATTATATAACTCTCGGACTTGCTTACGTAGGGGGAACATAAAGCCAAACTCAAAACTAGATCACACTAAAACTTTATTCTACTAAATCAAGATATAACCAAAAGGATCAAACAAAGAAAAACAAAGAATGCAAAAGATGTGATCGTGATACGATGCCGGGGCACTTGCCCCAAGCTTGGTATAAGCCAAGGGGAGTGCCCATACCCATGTGTTTAGTTGTCTTTCTTCGGAGGTGGTGATGTTGGAGTTTTTGGTGACGTTGAAGGTTTGTCCTCCGTCTTCCAAGGTATGGCTCACCATCGTGAAAAGTTGAACTAGTCTCCAGGATAGTCAAGCCTGCAGCCAAACTCATTTTCTTAAATCTGTATTCATACTCATAGTTTTTGTTTTGCAGGTCATAGATCTAGGCTTGGAGGTGCTTGATTTTCTCATAAATATTGAAGACGAGATCCCAGAGGTCCTTCGAGTCCAGCTTGTGCTTATAGGTAAACTCCGTGATCATTAGGTGATTGGCATTAATTCCTCGCTCCACCATCCCTTGGCACTTCAAGACATGTTGCTCCATTTCTTCGAGCCTTGCCTCCATGCTTCCGGTCTTCTTTGGTCCTTCAACATCACGGATGTGCAACACCCTCTCATGCATCTCAATGGTTTGAGGGTGTTGCAGCACCTCCGCAAGGTCGGGGTTGATGACCCTCTGAAAGAACTTGTCCTTCAGAGTACTTGAAGACGTCATGTTGATCTAAATTGGTTACAGAAACAGCTCAAACGAAAACATGAGATATTGTCATGATACGTAGGTCGAAACCTTCGGGAGATTATATAATTAATTTTTGCCGACCCGAAGGAGTATTCCACAAGAAAACGGAGTCCGGAGGGTGCACGGGTTGGCCACAAGGCTGCAGGGATCGCCCACGGGGGTAGGCCTCACCCTTCAGGCCTGTCGCCTCCTCGTGCACTCTTAGGATTGCTTTAAATTTTCCTAATTTTTAAATATTCCAAAACTGGTAAAAATTACAATTGGAAAAGTTTTGGAGTTCGTTTGCTTATCGTAACACATACCTATTCCTTTTCGGAGTCCAAAACGTTATGGTAAGTCTCCCTAATGTACTCTTCCACAGTTATGGTATTGATAATATTAGTTTCAACATTTATAGGAGTAGCTGAGATATAGTGTTTGATTCTTTGCCCATTTACCACCTTCGGATTTGTGCCTTCGGCGTTCTTGATCTTGCTGGCACCGGAACGATATACTTCCTCAATAATGTAAGGCCCTTCCCATTTAGAGAGAAATTTCATGCATAAAATCTTAAACGAGAGTTGTATAGAAAGACATGATCACCTACATTGAATTCACGCTTTTGTATCCTTCTATCATGCCATCTCTTAACCTTTTCGTTAAAGAACTTAGCATTTCGATAGGCCTGGGTTCTCCATTCTTCAAGTAAGCTAATGTGAAATAGCCTCTTTTCACCAGCAAGTTTGAAGTCATAGTTAAGCTCTTTAATTGCCCAATAAGCTTTATGTTCTAGCTCTAGAGGTAAGTGACATGCTTTACCATAAACCATTTTATAAGGAGACCTACCCATAGGGTTTTTGTAAGCGGTTCTATAAGTCCATAATGGATCGACAAGTTTCTTAGACCAATTCTTTCTAGATCTATTAATGGTTTTTTGCAAGATCAATTAAATTTCTCTACTGCTCAATTCTCTATTTCTCTATTAAAGGTCTTTTGCAATATCAATTTAATTTCTCTGTAGCTCAATTCTACTTGCCTACTAGACTGAGGATGATAAGTTGATGCAATTCCATTATTAACATCATACCTAGCAAGCAATTTACGAAAATCACCATGAATAAAGTGTGAACCACCATCACTCATTAAATATCTAGGGATGCCAAATCTAGGGAAAATAACTTCATTCAACATTTTAATAGAAGTGTTATGATCTGAACTACTAGTTGGAATGGCTTCTACCCACTTAGTAACGTAATCAAAAGCAACTAGAATATGAGTATACCTGTTGGACTTCGGAAAAAGTCCCATATAATCAAAACCCAAAACATCAAATGGTTCTATAACTAGAAAGTAATTCATAGGCATTTCCTAAATTCTACTAATATTACCAATTCTTTGACATTCATCACAAGACAAGACAATCTTATGAGCATCCTTGAAGAGAGTAGGCCAATAAAACCCAGATTATAATACCTTGTGTGCAGTTCTATCTCTAGCGCGATGTCCTCCATAGGCTTCAGAGTGTCACTTGTATAGGATTTGTTCATGTTCATGCTCAGGTACACAACGTCTAATAATACCATCTAATCCTTATTTATAAAGGTGTGGGTCGTCCCAAAACTAATGTCTTAAATCGTAGAAGAACTTGTTCTTTTGTTGGTATGTGAAACTAGGCGGTATAAATTTAGCAACTATGTAGTTGGCATAATCAGCATACCAAGGAGCTTTGCGTGAAGCATTTATGATAGCTAATTGTTCATTAGGAAAGCAATCATCAATAGGTAGTGGGTCATCAAGAACATTCTCTAATCTAGACAAGTTATCTGCTAAAGGGTAATTAGCGCCCTTTCTATCAATAATATGCAGATCAAATACTCGTAGCAGAAGAACCCATCTAATAAGTCTAGATTTAGCATCTTTCTTTTCCATAAGGTACTTAATAGCAGCGTGATATGTGTGAACATTTACTTTGGAATCAACAATATAAGGTCTACACTTATCGCAAGCAAACATAACTACTAAAAATTCTTTTTCAGTGGTAGCGTAGTTTCTGTGAGCACTCTCTAGGGTTTTACTAACGTAATGGATGACATTTAATTTCTTATCAACTCTTTGTCCTAGAACAGCTCCAATAGCATAATCACTAGCATCACACATAATTTCAAAAGGTAGGTTCCAATCAGGTGGTTGAACAACAGGTGAAGTGATCAAGGCTCTCTTAAGAATTTCAAATTCTTCTACACAATCATTATAAAAATGAATCGAACATCCTTTTGCAAAAGATTAGTGAGAGGCTTAGAAATCTTAGATAGTCTTTAATAAATCTCGTATAGAAATCAGCATGACCAAGGAAACTTCTTATACCTTTGATATCTGTTGGACACAACATTTTTTTAATGGCATCAACTATAGCTTTATCAACTTCAATACCTCTTTCGAAGATTTTGTGTCCCAAGACAATGCCTTCATTAACCATAAAGTGTCACTTCTCCCAATTCAAGACAAGATTAGTTACTTCATATCTCTGCAAAATTCGATCAAGGTTTCTCAAGCAATCATCAAAAGAAGTTTCGTAACCGAAAAAACAAGCCATGAAAACCTCAACAATCTTTTCACAAAGTCAGAGAATATAGCCATCATACATCTTTGAAAGGTAGCAGGTGCATTGCATAAAACGGACGGCATATGTCTATAAGCAAAGGTACCGAAAGGGAAAGTAAAAGTGGTCTTCTCTTGATCATCTTTTAATAGAGGTATTTGAGAGAATCCAGAATAACCATCTAGAAAGCAAAAAATGTGTATGTTTGGATAGTCTTTCTAGCATTTGATCAATAAAAGGTAGCGGGTAATGATATTTCCTAGTAGCCTTCTTTAATTTCCTGAAATCAATTAGCATTCTATATCCTGTAACAATTCTTTGCTGGATGAATTCATCTTTATCATTAGGAACAACGATAATACCTCCCTTTTTAGGAACACAATGAATGGGACTAACCCATCCACTATCAGCAATAGGATAAATTATACCTGCCTCCAGAAGCTTTAGTATTTCATTTCTTACCACTTCCATCATTTTAGGATTTAATCTTCATTGGTGATCGAAAACTGGTTTAGCATCAGGCTACATATTTATTTTGTGCTGACATAGAGTGGGACTAATGCCCTTAAAATCATCAAGACTATATCCAATAGCGGCACGATGCTTCCTCATAGTTTTCAATAATCTTTTTTCTTCATGTTCTGAAAGGTTAGCACTAATAATAACACGGTATATCTCATTTTCATCAAGATAAGCATACTTCAGAGTATTGGGTAATTTTTTAAGCTCAAACACGGATCACCCTTGGGTGGGGGAGGATCCCCAAGTATTTCAACACGTAGGTTGTGTTTCAAAATAGGATGCTGATCTAAGAAAATCTTATCTATTTCATTCCTTTCATTCATATGCATATCATTTTCATGGTCTAGCAAATATTGTTCTAAGGGGTCGGTAGGAGGCACAACGACAAAAGCGAGATCGATAATTTCATATTTACTAGGAAATTCTTTGTCATGGGGTTGTCTACGAAATGTATAGAAATTTAACTCATGAGATCCATCCCCGAAACTTATTGTAACCGTTTCTTTTTCATAATCAATGTTGGCATTAACAGTATTCAAGAAGGGTTTACCGAATATAATGGGACAAAAATCTTCTTGTGCGAAACAAGAACAAGAAAATCAGTATGATACTTTAGTTTCCCACACAAGACATCAACATCTCTAACAATCCCAATTGGTGCAATAGTATCTCTATTAGCAAGATTGATGGTAACATCAATTTCCTCTAATTTGGCTGGTGCAATATCATTCATAATTTCTTGGTATAAGGTAAAGGGAATTGCACTCAAACTAGCACCCACATCACATAAGGCATGATAACAATGATCTCCTATTTTAGCAGAAACAACAGGCACGCCAACAATAGGTCTATGTTTACCTTTAGTATCAGGCCTAGCAATTCTAGCAGCTTCATCACAGAAATGAATGACATGCCCATAAATATTATCAACCAAGAAATATTTTACCATAGCAATATTAGGTTCAAATTTAATTTGTTCAGGAGGTATAGGTGTTCTAGTACAACTCTTACAAACCACAGCTGAAGCTTTAGCATGTTCCTTTATCCAAACAGGAAAGGGTGGTTTCTCAATATAAGTAGTAGGAATAACAGGATCAACATTATAAATAATAATTTACTCTTCAACTTTAGTAGGTTCAACCACTTTAACTTCAATGGGAGGATGATATTTGAACCACTTCTCCTTGGGTAAATCAACATGAGTATCAAAAGATTCACCGATTGAAGCTACTACCTCAGAGTCAAGTCCATATTTCGTGCTACAATCACGAAAAGAATCAGTGTCTATCAAGGATTTAACACAATAAAATTGAAGGCTTATACCTGACTCATTACCTTCGTCGAGTTCCCATTCTTCAGAGTTGCGTTTAATTCTTTCCAATAAGTCCCATTTGAATTCAATATCTTTTTTCATAAAGGAACCAACATAGGAAGTGTCGAGCATGGATTGATTGGGGCATGAATATAACATTGACTTAAGCCTCCCCCAATCTTGAGCGATTATTTCTCCTTCACGAGGCCAAAAATTATAAATATAATTCCGATTAGGATGAACCAGATGCATAGGATAAAACTTGTGATGAAATTCCAATTTCAGTCGGTTGTAATTCCATGATCCAATATCATCACATAACCTATACCATGTCAATGCCTTCTCCTTCAAAGATAAAGGAAAGTCCTTCTTCTTGACATCATCCTTGGGTAGACCTGCAAGCTTAAATAATCCACAAATTTTATCCACATAGATTAGATGCAAATCACGATGTAGTGTTCCATCTCCTGCATAAGGATTAGCTAGTAGTTTTTCTATCATACCCGAAGGAATTTCATAATAAATATTTTCAGTAGGTGCATAAGGTTTAGGAGCATATCTTTGTGCTTCCGGTCGGGGTTAAGATACCCCGAACAAGCCCCTCAAAGGATTATTTTCCATAGTGACAAGTGAGAGTAAATTTCAGCATAGTATATAACTTTTTCCTTACCAAGTTCCACTCACCAAAGGCTCTTCACTCCCCGGCAACGGTGCCAGAAAAGAGTCTTGATGACCCGCAAGTGTAGGGGATCTACCGTAGAACTTTCGATAAGTAAGAGTGTCGAACCCAACAAGGATCAGAAGGAAATGACAAGCGGTTTTCAGTAAGGTATTCTCGGCAAGCACTGAAACTATCGGCAACAGATAGTTTTGTGATAAGGTAATTCGTAATGGGTAGCAAGTAACAAATGTGAAAATGGTGCAGCAAGGTGGACCAATCCTTTTTGTAGCAAAGGAAAATCCTGAACAAACTCTCTTATAAAGAAAAGATCTCCCAAGGACACATGGGAATTTATGTCAAGCTAGTTTTCATCATTCTCATATGATTTGCCTTCGCTACTTTGATAATTTCATATGTGGGTGGACCGGTGCTTGGGTGCTACCCTTACTTGGACAAAAATCCCACTTATGATTAACCTCTCTCGCAAGCATCCACAACTACGAAAGAAGAATTAAGATAACTCTAACAATAGCATGAAACATATGGATCCAAATCAGCCCCTTATGAAGCAACACATAAACTAGGGTTTAAGATTGTGTCACTCTAGAAACCCATGATCTACTTATTACTTACCAATTCCTTCCCCTAGGCCCAAATAATGGTGAAGTGTCATGTAGTCGACGTTCACATGAAACCAGTAGGGGAGAGACAACATACATCTTATGAAAATATCGAACGAATACCAAATTCACATAATTACTTATAACAAGACTTATCCCATGTCCTCAGGAACAAAGGTAACTACTCACAAAGCATATTCATGTTCATAATCAGAGGAGTATTACTAATCAGTAAGGATCTGAACATATAATCGTCCACCAAATAAACCAACTAGCATCAACTACAAGGAGTAATCAACACTACTAGCAACCCACAGGTACCAATCTGGGGTTTTGATACAAAGATCGGATACAAGAGATGAACTAGGTTTTGGGGAGGACATGGTGCTAATGAAGATGTTGATGGAGATTGATCCCCTCTCGATGAGAGGATCGTTGGAGATGACGATGGCTTCGATTTCCCCCTACGGGAGGGAAGTTTCACCAACGGAATAGCTCCACCGAAGCTCTAGATTGCTTTTGTCAAAGTTCCGCCTTGAGAAGGCGGTGCCTCATCCCGAAAGCTCTGATATGATTTTTCCAGGTCAAAACCCTTCATATAGAAGAAGATGGGCACTGGAGGCTGATACGTCTCAAATGTATCTGTAATTTTTGATGGTTTCATGTTGCTATGTTGTCAACTTTGGATGTTTTATGTACCTTTTATATCTTTTTTGGGACTAACTTGTTAATTTAGTGCCAAGTGCCAGTTCCTGTTTTTTCTGTGTTTTTGACCCTTTTCAGATCTGATTTTGGAACGGAATCCAAACGGAATAATATCCCCGAAATAATTTTTTCCAGAACATAAGAAGATTGGGGGACTTGAGGGTCAAGGCAGGAGAGCTATAGGGGGCCCACAAGCCCTGTAGCCGCCACCAGGGCGCGGCGGTTACCAGGCTTGTGGCCTCCCTCGCGCTCCCCTGCCCTAGCTCTTTCGCCTATATATTCCCAAAAATCTAGAAAAAATCAGGGCATCCACGAAAACACTTTTTCGCCGCCGCAAGCTTCCGTTTCCGCGAGATCTCATCTGGAGACCCTTCCCGATGCACTGCCGGAGGGGACTTTGGAGTTGGAGGGCTTCTACTTCAACATCATCGCCTCTCCAATGACTCGTGAGTAGTCCACTTCAGATCTACGGGTCCGTAGTTATTAGCTAGATGGCTTCTTCTCTCTCTTGGATCTTCAATACAAAGTTCTCCATGATCTTCATGGAGATCATCTATCCGATGTAATCCTCTTTGGCGGTGTGTTTGTCGAGATCTGATGAATTGTGGATTTGTGATCAGATTATCTATGAATTATATTTGAGTATTTGCTGATTTCTTATTTGCATGATATGATATCCTTGTAAGTCTCTCCGAGTCTTGGGTTTCGTTTGGCCAACTAGATCTATGATTCTTGCAATAGGGGAAGTGCTTGGTTTTGGGTTCATACCGTGTGGTGACCTTTCCCAGTGACAGAAGGGGCAGCAAGGAAAGCATCGTGTTGTTGCCATCAAGTGTAACAAGATGGGCTTTTATCGTAGATATGAGATTGTCCATCTACATCATGTCATCTTGCTTAAGGCGTTACTCTGTTCTTATGAACTTAATACACTAGATGCATGCTGGATAGCGGTCGACGTGTGGAGTAATAGTAGTAGATGCAGAAAGTATCAGTCTACTTGTTTTGGACGTGATGTCTATAGATATAATCATTGCCATAGATGATGTCACGACTTTGAGCGGTTCTATCAATTGCTCGACAGTAATTCGTTCACCCACCGTCTACTTGCTTTCATGAGAGAATCCACTAGTGAACACTACGGCCCCCGGGTCTATTCACAATTATCGTCTCCACTTTCGCTATTACTTTGCTTTGTTTCCAGTTGCCTCTGATTTTCCAGTTGCCTCTCATTTTCCTCTCCCCCACTTCACGTTTGCCATTTTCATTTGCCTTTCTCCTTTGCCATATTTATTTGCCTTTCTCCTTTGCCATTTTCTTTTGCCTTTTGCCGTTTTCCGTTGCCAGTTTTCTTGCTTGCTTGTGTTCTTGTTGGTTTATTGAAGTCATCATGGCTGAAAACACCAAACTTTGCGACGTCTCGAGTACCAATAATAATGATTTTATTAGTACTCTGATTGCTCCCGCCACTAGTGCGGAATCATATGAAATCAACGCTGCCTTGCCGAATCTTGTTATGAAAGAGCAATACTCTGGCCTTCCTAGTGAAGATGCCGCATCCCATCTCAATACCTTCATTAAGCTTTGCGATATGCAAAAGAAAAGAGATGTGGATAATGACATGATTAAGTTGAAGCTTTTTCCTTTCTCGTTGCGAGATCGTGCAAAAACTTGGTTTTCTTCTTTGCCTAAAAATAGTATCGATTCTTGGGATAAGTGCAAAGATGCTTACATATCCAAGTATTTTCCGCCGGCTAAGATTATCTCCCTACGCAACGATATCATGAATTTCAAGCAACTTGATCATGAACACGTCGCACAATCTTGGGAGAGGGTGAAGTTAATGATTAGAAATTGTCCCGCTCATAGCTCAAGTTTGTGGATGATTATACAAATCTTTTACACTGGTTTGAATTTTTCTTCTCGCAATATCTTGGACTCCGCCTCAGGTGGAACGTTCATGGAAATCACGTTAGGAGACGCTACAAAACTCCTAGACAACATCATGACCAACTACTCTCAGTGGCACACTGAAAGGTCACCTGCTAGTAAAAAGGTACACGCTATAGAAGAAATTAACTCACTTAGTGCTAAGATGGACGAGTTGATGAATTTGGTTGCTAGTAGAAATGCTCCTTTAGATCCTAATGACATGTCACTATCTGCCTTGATTGAGAGTAGCAACGCTAGTTTGGACGTTAATTTTGTTGGTAGGAACAATTTTGCCAACAATAATGCTTTTAGAGGAAACTATGTTCCTAGGCCTTTTCCTAGTAACTCCTCTAACAATTATGGCAATTCCTAAAACAACACTTATGGAAATCACAACAAATTACCCCTCTGATTTAGAGAGTAATATCAAAGAGTTCATCAACTCTAAAAAGATTTTCAATGTGCCCATAGAGGAAAAACTACTCAAAATAGACGATTTGGCTAAGAGCGTTGATAGGATGTCTTGTGATATTGATGCTTTGAAAGTTAGATGTGCTCCTCCCAAGGTCAACTTGGATGAAACTATAAAAGCTATGTGTGTCTCCATGAATGAGAGCAAAGAAAGAACCGCCCAAATTCGCGCTAGGCATGAATGGTTTAAAAGGGTGCGTTCTAGTGATGCAAATCACGAAGATCTTAAAGTGCTTGGTGTGACTCCTCTTGAATCTTTGTTTTCGCGTGTCAAACCTATTGATGAAGGGGCTGGATATGAATCCACTTTGGTTGAAAAACGCCTCAATGATTCAGAGTCCACCTATCTTGATGATAAAGGTGTGGAGAATGGAGTAGAAGAAATCAAAATATTGGGTAGTAATGAAACTCCCACTTTGGAGTTCAAGGAATTCAATTATGATAGTTGCTCCTTGTTTGAATGCATTTCTTTGATGCAATCCATTGCAAACTCTCCACATGCTTATAGCGAAAGCAAAGCCTTTACTGCTCATATCGTAGATGCTATGATGAAATCTCTTGAAGAGAAGCTCGGATTAGAAGTCTCTAAACCTAGAAAACTTCATGATGAGTGGGAACCTACTATCAAAATCAAAGTCAAAAACTCTGAATGCAATGCTTTGTGTGACTTGGGTGCTAGTGTTTCCGCGATTCCAAAGTCTTTATGTGACATTCTTGGTTTTCATGAGATTGAAGAGTGTTCTCTTAATTTGCATCTTGCGGATTCTACTGTCAAGAAACCCATGGGAAGGATCGATGATGTTCTTATTGTTGCAAATAAGAACTATGTACCCGTGGATTTCACTATACTTGACATCGATTGCAATCCTTGATGTCCCATTATTCTTGGTAGACCTTTCCTAAGGACTATTGGTGCTATCGTCGATATGAAGGAAGGGAATATTAGATTTCAATTTCCTCTAAAGAAGGGCATGGAGCATTTTCCTAGAAAGAAAATAAGATTGCCTTATGAATCTATGACGAGGGCTACTTATGGTTTGAGCACCAAAGATGACTATACATGATTCCATCACCTTTTGGCTAGCTAAGGGTGTTAAACAATAGCGCTTGTTGGGATGCAACCCAACGAATTTATCCTTTTTCTTTCTTTTTTGTGTTTTCCACACTTTCATAATTATTTTCTGATTGTGTTTTTTGTGTTTCTTTTTGCGTTTGTGCCAAGTAAAACCGTTATGATTAATCTTGGGGATGATCGTTTGGTCATGCTGGAAAAGACAGAAACTTTCTGCTCACGAAATGATTTTTTTTCTGTAAGAGCTTTTGAGTTGATTCTTTTTGCTGCTGATTTCTACGCAAATTCTTCAGACTGTCGTAATTTTTCAGAATTTTTGAAGTACCAGAAGTATACGAAGTATACAGATTGCTACAGACTGGTCTGTTGTTACCAGATTCTGTTTTTGTTGAGTTGGTTGCTTATTTTTATGAAACTATGGATAGTATCGGGGGGTATTACCCATGGAAGATTTAAAATATAGTAACCCAACATCAACATAAGTAGAATTTAAGTTTGCTACAGTACCTAAGGAAGTGGTGGTTTGCTTTCTTATACTAATCTTATCACGAGTTTCGGTTTATGTTTCGTGTTGTGAAGTTTTCAAGTTTTGGGTGAAGTTCTTATGGACAAAGAGATAAAGAGTGGCAAGATCTCAAGCTTGGGGATGCCCAAGGCACCCCAAGATTATTCAAGGATGTCGTAAAAGCCTAAGCTTGGGGATGCCCCGGGAAGGCATCCCCTCTTTCGTCTTCAATCCATCGGTAACGTTACTTGGGGCTATATTTTTATTCACCACATGTTATGTGTTTTGCTTGGAGCGTCTTGTATCGTTGGAGTCTTTTATTTTTGTTCTGTCACAATATTCCTTGCTGCACACCTAGAGAGAGAGACATGCACTCACCGCGATTTTGTTGAGCTTCACTTATATCCTTTGGTTAGACAATTCAGCTCACATGTGCTTCATTTATATCTTTTGAGCTAGTTGATTTTGCTCTATGTGCTTCACTTATATCTTTTAGATCACGGAAGCGCGTGGCTTGGTAGTTGATCTATGATATGAAAGTAGTCTCAAAAGGGGTAGTTATCCAAAGGGATATGAAAACTTCCACCTTCATGTGCATTGAATAGTAAGAGAAGTTTGATTCATCTCAATTAGTTTTGAGTTGTGGTTGCGGTAATATTTAAGTTATGTTAGTACGTTGTTGTGAATCTAGAAATACTTGTGTTGAAGTTAGTGATTCCCGTAGTATGCACGTATGGTGAACCGCTATGTGATGAAGTGTGAGCATGATTAGTCTATTGATTGTCATCCTTTTGTGGCGGTCGGGATCGCGCTATGGTTTATACCTACCAACCCTTCCCCTAGAAGTATGCGTTGAATGCTTTGTTTCGATTACTACTAAAATTTTTGCAACAAGTATATGAGTTCTTCATGACTAATGTTGAGTCCATGGTTTAGATGCACTTTCACCTTCCACCATCACTATCTTCTCTAGTGTCGTGCAACTTTCGCTGGTGCACAAAACCCACCATTAGCCTCCCTCAAAACAGCCACCATACCTACCTACTATGGCTTTTTCAAAGCCATTCTGAGATATATTGCCATGCAACTACCACCATGACATGTGGCACAGCTTCTATGTTGCCATTGCATGATCGTAAGATAGCTAGCATGATGTTTCCATTAATGTCTATGCAATGCTAGATCATTGCCGCGGCACACTACCGAAGGCATTTCATATAGAGTCATCATTGCTCTAAGTTTTGAGTTGTAAGTGTGATGATCATCATTGATGGAGCATTGTCCCATGTGAGGAAATAAAAGAGGCCAAAGATGCCCACAAAAAAAAAGAGGCCAAATAGCCCACCAAAAAAATGAGAGAAAAATAGAGAAGGGACAATGCTACTATCCTTCCACACTTGTGCTTATTAAGCACAATGATCTTCATGATTGAGAGTCTCTCGTTTTGTCACCACCATATAGCTAGTGGGAAATTTTCATTATATAACTTGGCTTGTATATTCCAATGATAGGCTTCGTCAAATTTGCCTTAGGTCTTCGTGAGCAAGCAAGTTGGATGCACACCCACTAGTTTTCTTTAAGAGCTTTCACATACTCTTAGGTCTAGTGCATCATTTGTATGGCAATCCCTACTCATTCACATTGATATCTATTGATGAGCATCTCCATAGCTCATTGATATGCCTAGTTAATGTGACCATCTTCTCCTTGTTTGTCTTGGAACCTCCAGCACACTCCATTCCACTTAGTGATAAAACCATGGCTCACGCTCATGTATTGCGTGAGAGTTGAAAATGTTTGAGAAAGTAAAAGTGTGAAAACAATTACTTGGACAATACCGGGGTTGTGCATGATTTAAATTCATTGTGCAAGGATGATAGAGCATAGCCAGACTATATGATTTTATACGGATAACTTTCTTTTGGCCTTGTTATTTTGAAAGTTCATGATTACCTTGCTAGTTTGCTTGAATTGTTATTGTCTCCACATGAATAGCAAACTATTGTTTTCATCTAATGGATCTGAACATGCACGTCACATAAGAGGAGTTACAAAGGACATCTATGCTAGTTAGCATGAAAGCATCAAAAATTCATTCTTTATCACTTCCCTACTCGAGGACGAGCAGGAGTTAAGCTTGGGGATGCTTGATACGTCTCAAACGTATCTATAATTTTTGATGGTTTCATGTTGTTATCTTGTCAACTTTGGATGTTTTATGTACCTTTTATATATTTTTGGGAATAACTTATTAATTCAGTGCCAAGTGCCAGTTCCTGTTTTTTTTGTGTTTTTCACTCTTTTCAAATCTGATTTTGGAACGGAGTCCAAACAGAATAACATCCCCAAAATAATTTTTTCCAGAACAGAAGAAGATCGGAGGACTTGAGGGCCAAGGAAATAGAGCTACAGGAGGCCCACAAGCCCTATAGCCGCCACTAGGGGGCGGCGGCTACCAGGCTTCTGGCCTCCCTCGCGTTCCCCTGCCCTAGCTCCTTCGCCTATATATTCCCTAAAATCCAGAAAAAAATCAGGGCATCCACGAAAACACTTTTCCACTGCCGCAAGCTTCCATTTCCACGAGATCTCATCTGGAGACCCTTCCCGGTGCCCTGCCAGAGGGGACTTTGGAATTGGAGGGCTTCTACATCAACATCATCGCCTCTCCAATGACTCGTGAGTAGTTCACTTCAGACCTACGTGTCTGTAGTTAGTAGCTAGATGGCTTCTTTTCTCTCTTGGATCTTCAATACAAAGTTCTCCATGATCTTCATGCAGATCTATACGATGTAATCCTCTTTGGCGGTGTGTTTGTCGAGATCCGATGAATTGTGGATTTGTGATCAGATTATCTATGAATTATATTTGAGTCTTTGCTGATTTCTTATTTGCATGATTTGATATCCTTGTAAGTCTCTCTGAGTCTTGGGTTTTGTTTGGTCAACTAGATCTATGATTCTTGCAATGGGAGAAGTGCTTGGTTTTGGGTTCATACCGTGTGGTGACCTTTCATAGTGACAGAAGGGGCAGCAAGGCACGCATCATGTTGTTGCCATCAAGGGTAACAAGATGGGCTTTTATCGTAGATATGAGATTGTCCATCTACATCATGTCATCTTTCTTAAGGCGTTACTCTGTTCTTATGAACTTAATACACTAGATGCATGTTGGATAGCGGTCGACGTGTGGAGTAATAGTAGTACATGTAGAAATTATTGGTCTACTTGTTTTGGACGTGATGCATATAGATATAATCATTGCCATAGATGACGTCACGACTTTGCGTGGTTCTATCAATTGCTCGACGGTAATTCGTTCACCCACCGTCTACTTGCTTTCATGAGAGAAGCCACTAGTGAACACTACGGCCCACGGGTCTATTCACAACTATCGTCTCCACTTTTGCTTTTACTTTGCTGTGTTTACTTTTTGCTTTCAGTTCTCACTTTGCAAACAATCTATAAGGGATTGACAACCCCTTCATAGCGTTGTGTGCAAGCTCTTTGTGTTTGTGCAGGTACTTGTGACTCGACACGATTCTCCCACTGGATCGAGACCTTGGTTTTCAAACTGAGGGAAATACTTACCGCCGCTGTGCTACATCACCCTTTCCTCTTCAAGGGAACACCAACGCAAGGCTCCATGGCCGCGGGGAAATCCTTTGCATATTTGCTAAGGAAGTCCCTATAGGCATAGGCCGTCACAGAAGGATTCCTGGCGCCGTTGCCACGGAAGGTATGTTGTCGTAGTAGCAGAGGCCTGCCATGGGGTCCACAAGCCTATAGGGTGCGGGCAGTGGGTAGGTCGCACCCCTTGGCTTGTGACCTCCTCATGGGTCCCCTCTAGTATTTATTTCGCACAATATTTTTTACATATTAAAAACAACTCTCCGTAACTTTTCAGGTCTTTTGGAGCTGTGCAGAATAGGTCTCTTAGAGTTTCTCCTTTTCCGGTCTAGAATTCCAGCTACCGGCATTCTCCCTCTTCATGTAAACCTTGTAAAATAAGACAGGAAAGGCATAAGTATTGTACCATAATGTGTATTAACATCCCATGATGCAATAGATATTGATATAAAAGCATGATGCAAAATGGACGTATCACCATGTTTAACCACATTTAAACTTGTTGTGTACTTAAACGAGAGTGAACTATGTAATTCAAACATGGAGTTTCGTCAATATGCAACTCGTTGCATTTTGAGCTTCATTTAATGTGTAGTAATAAGTTGTTGTGCTTTTTCATGTCGTGCATAATTAAATGGAGATGCATCATATTTGATTGTGCATAATGTGATGAATATGTTGTGGTTTTATTGTGTGTTGATTGTTATTTTCGGATTGTTTCTTCTCGATAGAGTTCCAAACTGCTTCGAAGTGTGAGGATTCGTTTAACTACATTGGTTCATCTGCTTCACAACTTCGTTCTTCGTCCAAGCAAGATCACAAGCAAGATGATCATCTCCCTAGATACCATTACTATCGTTGCCATGCTTGTTGTCTTATTTCTTACGCTATGTCTCGCTGCCTACCACTTAATGTCAGCCTCCCAACCTTGCCATGAATAGCCTCTAACCCCTCCAAATCCCAGCAAACATGTGTTTGGCTATGTTACCACTTGCTCAGCTTTCTTATAGTGTTGCTAATTGCAGGTACAGATGCTTCCATGTGACAACATGGGTTTCTTATTATATCACCATATTATTGCTACTAAATTCAATGCACCTATATACTTGGTAAAATGTGGAAGGATTAGCCTTCTAGCCTGGTGTTTTGTTCTATCTTTACCACCATAGTTACTTGTGTACTGGTGTTATCTTCCATATTGTGCGCTCCTAACATGCTTGGTGTTGTTATGGGGACCCCCTTTATTTTTGTTTTGGGATAAAATTCGTTTGGCAAGGCCCAACATTGTTATTAGATTTGGCTAATTACTAATGAACCGCATAGGGAGTAATTAACCCATGGATAAGTAACCAACCCCCGGGCCATTGTTCCTCATGAGTGTTGGTCCACCTACCTATAAGTCGGCGGTGACGCCTCGATGCAACTCGAGGTATTTTCTCGCTATCGTCCAGATTGCATAGACGGTTGACATCCATAAATAGACAGCGTGCAACTCTAGATGCGAATTTGGCTCATCGGGTTGCCTTGCTGAATTTGTTTTACTCTTATCAAAGATCTTGTGCGAGGGATTCTGAGGATCCTTTGGGCTATCTCGAGGTTGAGGTTTTCCACGAGGAATCCAAGGAGATCACGAGTTTTCCACGGTCGAGGTTTCCGATGCAATATGTGGTAGTTTGTGATGGACAAGTTGGAGCACCCCTGTAGGGTGAAATCTTTCTGAGAGTCGTGCACGCGGTTATGTGGCAACTTGGAATCTTTGTTTAACACTTGGTAATAACAAACCTGAAGTAAACTTAATTAAAACTTGCCAACTGTGTGCGTAATCGATAATGTCTCTTCGCGTGAGCTCTGTATCTGGAAGAGGACAGGGTGGGGTTATGTCTGACTCGTAAGTAGGTGTTCAGGATCACTTCGTGATCATGATAACTTCACGTTGGTTATGCGTAGATCACCCCTCTCTTTCTTTTACTTGTAAGTTAGCCACCTCAAATAAATGCTTAGTTGCTTGCTGCAGCCTCACCACTTAACCATGCCTCACCAATTAAGCTTTGCTAGTCTTGATACCTTCGGAAACTAGATTGCTAAGTCCCCGTGGCTCACAAATTAATACAACAACAGCTGCAGGTACAAGTAAAGTGGTACATTGACGTGAGGGCGATGATTATTCTATTTGGAGTTTCTTCTTCTTCTTCTTCTTCATTGATCTAGGATGGGTTCCAGACCGGTAGCCTGGGATAGCAAGGATGGACGTCATTCTTTTATTATTTGATTTTGTTCGTAGACGTAACCTGCACTTCTACATGCTGATTAAATATATTGTTTTATTGTGTTGTTCATGATGTAGCTTGTGGCGAGTGTAAGTCAATTCCATATACTCATCTCTTATGTACATGTACTTGTACGATATCCATTCTTGCAAAACAACGAGTTGCACTTCCATCCCTCTCGAGGCCCTCAAGCCAAAATAAGGACATGATCGCATCTTGGGTGTTACAAGTTGGTATCAGAGTAGCACCGACCTAAGAGACCCCTTGATTGATCGAACTTGGCCAAGTCAAGTCGAGTGAAAAACTACTTTGAGTCTAGTTATATATCAGAGATTAGGATTCTTTTTACTCCTCTTCTATGCTCTGGTGAGGAATTATGACTTGGGAATTTTAATTCTACTCCTATTCTCACTCAATTTTTCTAGGATCACGCGGCTATTTTGGAATCTATATGATGTCGATGTGACGGAGTTCTGATTTGTTGCCTCATGTCTGACTTGATTTCTTCCAGGGAGTTGAACTCCATGGGATTCTTGAGACATCGTTATAATTCAGATTTCTTAGAATCTCAGGACAGAGGATGTTCGAAATTGCTTCAATACTAGTAGTGGCGAGAGGAGTCCGGCCTCCCTAGTACTGGTGAAGAGAGTCTGGATGTACTTCCATACTTGGTATTGTTGTGATTACGAGGGTTTGAGGTAGATGAGTTTCTGAGATCTCTGATTATGTGTTGATGGATGTGATACATTGGACGGGTAGTTTTATTGCTAGGAGTTGATTGAGGGATTTTACTCCTTGTATTCGTGGACCCGATTGCATAACCAGTAAATTTCGGAAGTTCTTAGGTGAGAACTTAAGTAGTTACCTAGGATTATCTTCCAATAGATGCATGATGCGAGGTTGGGGTTTGACATCAAGTGGATTTTGTTTGTTCATGTCTTTTTTAGAAAGGACAATCTCGATATATGTCGTCAGATATGCTTCGTCAGGCCTTGTAGTTCGCTGCGCCAAGGGAGCATATTCGAGCATCATTTCAACATGACAATCCAAAGTACGATCGAGCCCATGCGAACCTTACCACGAAAATATCGAACGGAATCTCGGTCATTTATTTGTTTCCGGCTTAATTCGAGTTGCTTCGCAAGTGGTGATTTCGTATCTATCCGAATCGGTGTTCTCATATTTATATGAGAGTGCTAATCTTGTTGCTCAATCAAATTGTATTATCAATTCTTTTCAAACCAAAGTTGTCATGTTAATTATTTTTCATCTGGTGTGCTTCTCTTCATGTTAATTCAATCTTCTCCAATATTTGCAAGATCAATCCCTCATTTCTTTCTAGAGTTCATCTCACATATCCCAAGTTGCCTTTGTGTTTCACCACCCTCCCTCCCATTTTCTTCAACAATTAAATTCTCGTCCAAATGCCTTTATTTTCAATTATGCTTCTGGTTTCTTGTCTTCCATATTGTATACAACGATTCATTATCAAGATGCTCAGTGCAAAGTTCATCATTTCTTCATTTTTGTTTCTTCTCCAATAGATTCAGTTCAAGCTTTTGGTTTTCATCATATCCTTTTCATTTGTTCAATGCTTTCCAGCATTAGAATTGTTATTCAAGCATCTCTTGTTCATTCATCCCTCTCTATTCTATCACGAGCATTGAAGATATCTCGTAAGTTTCTTGTTTTCAATACTTTCAATTATTTCATGGTTCTTACCTCATCAAATTTCCATTTATACCGGTGCAATCTCCCCTTCTAAGCAATTGTTTCAATGGTGTTTTCTTTGAGTGGGCCATAACCACATGTTCTTCTCCACAGTCATACCTGACTCCTCTGATCTTTTTCGGAGATCTCTAAATCTTTTCAAGTATGATGTAAGTATGTATTCCATGAGGTATCTTCCTTCTCCAAGGTCGCTTCAAATTAATTTTCATCGTTGGCTCAACCTTTCCTTATTCATTATTCCGGGGTGTCTCAGTAACTCTTGGTGGTGTTCCTCTCACCATTCTCAATCGTGAAGACCGAAGAAGTGTTCTCTTAAATCTTTGTCCATTCTTTTGAAGATTTTCATCTCAGCTTCATGCTCTCTCTTAAATTGTTTCCAATCATGTCAAAATTCTTTCCATATCTATCCATTGCATTTCAAAGTTGTTTCATTCTCTATTCTCCGAAGGCCATCTTTTTAAAAGATTTCTTCGTCCTCAGCCGTCAACTTTTATTCTCAAATTCTTCTCAATTGTTGTATCATTGTTTGTTTCTCAATTATTCTAGTTTCCTGTTCAACTTTTCTCTCAGGTGGATCGTAGTCTCTTTGTTCTCATGCATCTCCATTTATTTGTAATATCCTCATTCGTTTCAATTCTCATAAGTGTTTCTTTGAAGGCTTGTTCAAGTTCATGCTATTCTCTCTTCAATCTTTCAAGAAGAATTAGTGGTATGCTAAATCTGTTGCTTGTCACCAATTTAACTTGATGAAGCATAAGCATAACATAATTGTTGTTCTTGTTTTATCAAAGAAGTATCAATCCTTCTTTCCCAGAGATATTCGTGATATAAAATTCTTGAATCTAGGTGCTCATCTTTTCTTTCCAGAGTTCCAAGTGTTCTCAAGTATCTCTTCGTGAAGCTTCGTCTATATCTTGCAAGGTTATAATCTTATTCTTTTCAAACTTCAATTGTTTACTATCATTCTTTCATTCCAAGGTTCTCCAAGAGGTGCATCATGTTGGTTCTACAAGGATTTACTTCATTCTCAAAGTGTTCTTCAAGATTCTTGTTGGAGAACCTCAAGTATTCTTTGTCTTGCATACCAAATTGTAAATCTTCCTCCATTATCCTTTGAGGTGGTATTATAGCATTCTTGAGAATTTATTTTAAGAATGAGATATTTAAACACACCAATTCTTTGGTCATGAGATAATTTGAACTCATGATTTCTTCATTCATGCTATCTTGGACTCGATTTCACCTAAAGCCTTTACAAAGGATTGTTGCTATTATGGTGATTAACGTTTATCTAAGTTCTCAATGTATCCTCTTGGTGTAAGAAGTTATGCATATCTCGTTGCTTCCAAGCAATCTTGTTTCTGTTAGTGGCTGGTCGTCACATCATAATTTTGAGATGGTTCCCATAAGTCCACAACAAGCTTCTTCTTTTCGTTGTTGATTTTTACAACAGCTTTGTTCAATTCTTCTTGTTAGGATGCTCTTCAACTCAAGTGTCATGGAAATTTTCATTTTCTTCTCCGTTGTTTTCTTTCTAGCAATCTGGATCCTAGTCTTTTGTTTCGGAAGCTTGTGATGTTGCTCTCTTTTCCATTATCTTGTCTTATAATGGTCATGTTCTTTCCTTGCTTATCCATTGAACCAGAGTGCTGTGAAATCTTTTCAAGTTATTTCCATCTTAGCAAATTTTTCCTCTATTTCCTACCGAAGTGCTCCCAAAATTTCTTTTGAATTCTTGCTTGTTCTCCATATCAGTCTTCATGTTTTTGCACCCTTTAAGGTTCATTGGATGCACTCGCTTTTCAAGAAGCGACTAAGTATAACCTATTTCTCTTGCTCTTTTTCTTCCCCTTTTCATTCTTAGATCTTGGGGCGAGATCTCGGGGCGAGATCTCTTGTTACTGAAGGAGAGTTGTAACAGCCCAGAACCGACGCTCCAGAAGATTCCCCCTTTATTCCAATGTCGCCGTGTGATTTATTTGGTTGTCGCATTCGTCATCGCATCATGCGCGTCATTCGCATTCCATTGGCACTCTGTTGCCAGCATTTAAAAAAACTTGCATCCATTGTTAGTTGTCGGTTCTCTCCATTTTGTCGTTGGCCATTTCGGGACCAACCACACATGCACGCACCCTTGGCATCATTAAATATTGTTTTCAAAAGTGCATATAAAAATTTCTTGGATTGGGTTGAAACTTGGCGTGAAGTTTTATTTTTGTGTAGGTAGACTGCCTGCCAAATTTCGACACAATTGGAGGTCGTTTGATACCCTAGCGCTATAGCGGCACCATAGCCGGTTTAGTTGTCGGATATTTTGGTGTTTTAAAATCTTGTGGCAGGACGCACACCTCTTTATTTTCTCTGCCCAATGCCACCTACACACCCAACTCAGCCCATCTAACCTACCCCTCCATTGCGGACCGTTCAACCGTGACAACTAGTCCGAAAACGGGCAAAAACTACTAAACCTAGCCCCTTTTTCCTATATAAACACCCCTGTCTAATTTGAGCGACCCAGCCTCCCACCTCAGGATCCGCGTGAGCCCTAGCCACCCTCCACCGCCGTAGCCGCTAGCTCCCCCCTCCACCACGCGGGCCTGCCAGGACCAGATCCTGCCTGGATTGAACCGCGCCGCTGCTCGCCCACATCAACCGTGCTAGCCGCACACGTCCGCGCTGCTTGCCTGCTGCGCCCGAGCCAGGGAGCTCGCCCGCTCGCCTCGTGCTCTAGCGACCCAACGGAGCTTCGGCAAGCCGCGTGCGCGTTGACCCAGCCGTCAGGCTAGTGCCCCGTGCCCGCACCTCGCCACCCTCCCGCTTCTGCTCTCCCTCTCTCTCACCTCGCACTCTCTCTTCCTGGATGTGCACGATGCATGGCCACCACAACCCTTGGAGAACGCCGCCGCCCGGATATGCGCCGCTCTGTCCCAGATCTGGCTATCCACGAACACCCTGCCCCCGGCATCCCCTCACTGCTGGCGAGCCACCGCCGCCACACAAACTATCGAGCTCGTGGATCTTGGGAGGACGGCGCCCAACCGTCGATCGCCCGGATGTGGGCCAACTTTGTGTTGCTGACCGTCTCGCCCCGGCCACGTAGGTGAGCCCAACTCCGCTGTCAGATCCTCAGTGGGTAGTTTATCTATCCTGCGCCCATCATGTTTCGGCCCAACGCGTAGTTCTGGACTGTATGTATTCTATTTTATTTTTTCCCGTGGATCGAATAATTATTTGTCTTGAGAATTACACAATTTCCATGTTTTTGTATTGCTATTAATTAATTAACCATGCATCGGATTTTAAAACTTTGTACCTGAAAAGTGCTTAGAATTTTGTGTAGTTTCACAATATCAAATTTTCAACCATGATAAAAAAACTTGTTGTTTAGTTAAATTTGCGTAGGATCCATGTTGAAATGATTTAATTCATAACTAATTAAATGTAGCTCGGATTCAAATGTTCCGCATATGTAACATAACGAGTAAAATGTGTAGAATAACATGGTAGCATTTATTTTGTTGTTTAACAACTCAAAAATTGTGTTATAGGCAGAACAGTATCCAATCTTCATTTGCATATGGGGACTTTTCAGAATTGTTATTCGTTGTTCCGGCCTCATTTAAACTTTCCTAGAATTTCATATAGTTCCATAATATCTTGTTGCACCTATTGTTAACATGCTTGTGGCTGTCATTTGTATACATTTTGCATCCATGTCATATCATCTAGTGTTGGTCATATATTTTAAACCGTAGCTCCATTTTAGATTATCAATATATGTAAATCGACTAAAATGACGTGTAGAATCACTTGGTCCATTTTATTTTGCTATTTAATAAATATCAAATGTGGTTAGTACACATCTGGACCAATTTCGAAATTAATATATGGGGTCATATCGGAAATACTATGGGCCAGTTCTTTTGGTAGCTTTTTTGGGCTTCTAGAATAAGCTGCCCCCTACCGAGCTTATTCTACAAGCCCAACTAAAAATATTTTTCTAGAAAACTAGTAATCAAGACTTAATTAGTAGGCTTCTACAAGAATATATTTGATTGGGATTCTAGAATAAGCTGAGTAGGGGGTAGCTTATTTCAATAAATTGTTGTGCTTTGTCGTGTCGTGCATAATTAAATGGACATGCATCATATTTGATTGTGCATCATGTGGTGTTTATTGTGTATTGATTGCTATTTCCAGAAGAAAAAAAAACTCAGTAGAGTTCTGAACCGCTTCGTAGTGTGAGGATTCGTTCGACTATGTTGGTTCATCTGCTTCACGGATTCGTTCTTCTTCCAAGCGGGATCACAGGCAAGATGGTCATTTCCGTAGATACCATTACTACCATTGCAATGCTATTTGTCTCGTTTCCTACGCTATGTCTCGTTGCCTACCACTTAAATGTCAGCCTCCCAACATTGCCATGAAAAGCCTCTAACTCCTCCACATCCCAGCAAACATATGTTTGGCTATGTTACCACTTGCTCAACCTTCTTATAGCGTTGCTCGTTGCAGGTGCAGAAGATTCCATGTGACAACATGGGTTCCTTGTTATATCACCATATTGTTTTCATTTAATTAAATGCACCTATATACTTGGTAAAAGGTGGAAGGCTTGGGCTTCTAGCCTGGTGTTTTGTTCCATCTTTGCCACCCTAGTTACTTGTGTATCGGTGTTATGTTCCATAATGAGCGCCCTAACATGCTTGGGGTTGTTACGGGGACCCCCTTGATCTTTGTTTTGGTATAGAAGTTGTGTGGCAAGGACCAAACCAGCCCCCGTGCCATTCCTCCTCATGAGTGTTGGTCCACCTACCTAGAAGTCGGTGGTGCCACCTCGGCGCAAGTCGAGGCATTTTCTGGCCATCGTCCACTTTGCATGGATGGTTGATGCCCATCAATAGAGAGCGCGCAGCTCTAGATGCGGATTTGGCTCACTGGGTGGCCTTGCTGGATTTGTTTTACTCTTATTGATGGTCTTGTGCGAGGGATTACGAGGATGCTTTGGGCTATCTCGAGGTTGTGGTTTTCCACCAGGAATCCGAGGAGATCACGGGTTTTCTGTGGTTGAGGTTTCTGATGCAGCATGTGGTAGTTTGTGATGGACTAGTTGGAGCACCCGTGCAGGGTTAAATCTTTCTGAGAATCGTGTCCGCAATTAGGTGGCAACTTGGAAACTATGTTTAACACCCTGCCATAGCAAATCTCAACTAAAACTTAATTAAAACTTGCAAACCGTGTACGTGACCGTGACTAGCTCTTCTCGTGAGCTTTGTATACGAAAGAGGACACAGTTGGGTTATGTCTGACTCGTAAGTAGTTGTTAAGGATCACTTTGTTATCATGATTAGCTCACGTCCGTTATGCATAGATCACCCCCTCTATTTCTTATACTCGTAAGTTAGCCACCTAAAATAAATGCTTAGTTGCTTGCTGCAACTTCGCCACTTAACGATGGATCACCCATTAAGCTTTGCTACTCTTCATACCTTTGGAAATGAGATTTCTTAGTCCCTGTGGCTAACAGATTACTACAACAACAATTCCAGGTACAGGTAAAGCGGTACTTTAACATGAGCGTGATGATTGTTCTATTTGGAGTTTCTTCTTCTTCGTCTTCTTCTTCATCATCATCATCATCGATCTAGGATGGGTTCCAGGCTGGAAGCCTGGGATAGCAACGATGGACGTCGTTCTTTTATCGTTTGATTTCGTTTGTAGTCGGACCCAGCTCTTCTACATGGTGATTGAATATATTGTTGTATTGTGTTGTGCATGTTGTAGATTGTGGCGAGTGTTAGTCATTTCCATATACTCATCTCTTTTCTACATGTAGTTGTATCGATATCCATTCTTGCAAAACGACGAGATGCGGTTCTATCCGTATCGAGGCCCTATAGCCAAAATAAAGATAGGATCGCATCTTGGGCATAACAATAGTAAAACCCCTTTGGCGAACACCCAAGTTTGCTGCTCCAAAATTAACCTTAGTAGAAATCCCACCTAGCATGTGCCATAAGAAACCAAAATTCACCAGTGGTCTTCTGCATGCATGCATCATGCACTAGAAAACTTTTCCCAACCAAAGCATTGCATTGGGCACGTTATGGCATGGTGACCACGTCACTGGCATGTAGAAATGACGCCTGCCCTCTGACCTCATCGGTAGCTTAGGTCCGGCCTTGACAAAGCACCCCAGCACGCCAAGCATCTCCCCTCGACGACCCATGCCCCTCCTGATGCTAGGATGCAACGAAGACGGCTCTGGTACACGTGCTCCCTATGCCCGAGGGCATCTAAGGCGAACCGGAGCTCCCTCAGCTTGCCCCCGGCCTAAAGACCCCTCCTCCAGTGCCCCTCTCAGTTCCCTTTGCCCCCTCTCTCTCGAAGACCCTCCTGGACGAGCCACTCTTCCTCCTCTTCCCTTTATTGTCGCTCATGGCCAAAACATCCCCGATGGCCTATGCTCAAAATTTGATCCATGCTGACATCTCCCTCACCCCTTGCCACTCCTGTATTCCCTCCAAGCCAACACATCACCCAATTGCCCCCATTTCTTCCCGTGGGCATAGTGCGCTCGAGGCGAGTGGTGGTCGACGGCCTCCTTCATGCCCCCCTTAGACGGCGCCGCTACGACTCGCACTTGCGAGCGTGCAACGCTGGGATGGTCGCAACGCGGCCTCCCGATCAAGTCGGCATGCCGACGCGGCCTCCCGGTGGAGCAAGCGCCGGTGCATGCTCGGCCTCCCTAGCTCTCCTCTAAATGAGGGAGAGGAGGGACATGGCCCTGATGAGTGGGCCCTACCTGTAAGCCACACCGGACAGACCCGACTGTTTGAGTGGAGGCGCCCCAACGCTTGTTCTGCCTCCCCGAGGAGAACGCATACTCCATGGAGTGCACTTTCGACATCACCGCGCCCCCACACGACTGAAAATCATAAATAAATAAATAATGGTCCAAATATCATGATTCAGACTCCTAAATTCTCTTAATATTCCATACTATTTAATGGTGTAACTTTCATAAATTTACTCCTCAAGTTGTTGCCCTCTTCAAATTTAAATTTAAATTTGAACCATTGGGAGCCACTTTGTAAAATCACTAGAACATCTAAATCAACTCCCAACGGAGTGATTCAAGTTTCTAGATGTTCCAAAAATGTTGCTCTATTTATGTAATGAGGGTCAACATTTTTCCTATGCTATAACTTGGTTTTACCAAATAAATATCTCCCTTTTTCATTTATTCCATTTTAGGAAAACCATAAGAAATTCATCCCATTCCAAATCAAGTGAGACCACTTCCAAAATTCTTCTAATATCATGCCCTATTTGATAGGTGCATGCAATACTTTTTATAAAAATATTTTTAGCGGAGTCCTTCCAAATTCTTGTAATATCATAAATCCCTTCATTTCCACCTTTCCGAAAATCTTCGTTGACCAGATCCAACAGAACCTCTTTGGTTATTCTTCTTATAGCCAAAGGTGTCCTATAAAAATAAAAGTCATGTTTTAGAACACTTTTATTTCTCTGCTTGCTGCGTTGCTTGTTGTGGTTGTTTTTGGCGGTAGTTGATGGAGTAGACGAAGTTCTTGGAGTTTGACCAGAAGATTTTGAAGACTTTGAATACCTTGTTGAGCCAGGCAAGCAACCCTTTGACCATGACTATGAAACCATTTTAGGCATGGTATATAGCACTTTAATCCGTTGCATTGAATCACGATGAATCGATGCCCCCATGGTGGGTTACAACCGTTACTTTCCGCATTGATACTTGCATTATGCATGAGCCTACCTTCTTTTGAGGATTATGCGGGTGGGAAGTAGTAAGGATGCTAAGTAGTTGCTATGCAAATGGGATGGGAAATGCATGGTGTTGGAAAGGAAGTGATTTCAAAGACTTTTCGAAAACCCCGTCAGCTGCCACTAAGGCTTGAGGGAAATGATGTTGAGCTAGGTAACCACTTGAGAAAGAAGTGGTGTTCTGATGCAACTTGTGTGTGTGTGTTTTCAAAAATGGAAAGATTTAAGATCCGATGTCCGTACCAACCTTACATGTGTGACCACGATACCCCTTTATGGGACATGGCCTTGTTGATTACCTTGGTTGATGCTAGCACAGAGCCCACATTACTAGCAACGAGAGGGCCAGAGATACCCTCTCGATACGGTGTCGTGCCTAATAGGGCGACCATGGGATGTTTTTATAGACTCCGGGCACACTGTCGCGTGCCCTCATGGATGTTACGATCTTGAGAGAGCCTCGTACGATGTACATCATGAGGGATGGCACGAACGAGTGGACTCTTTGTTTAGTGACGCCAGGAGAAAGACATTGTTTGGGTGCTTACCTCGGGTATGTAATATACCATGAGTCATGGATGACATGGAAGTTCCCCGAGTCTTGTGGGTACAGCGTGCAACCTCTGCAGAGTGGAGAACTATTCAAATATCGATGTCCACAGTCACGGACAAATGGTGGTCCTGCTTAAACTACGTTCGATGTTTTCACAAACTTGGTGTGCGTGCCTGTGTGAAAGGAGATACTTGAGCTAAGTCAGTTGACTTGATATGATGAGTAAACATGAGATGCTCAACCCTTGTTTATATTGATATCGGTAAATTGTTCGTATGGATATCTACAACCTATTGATGCGTTCTTTTGCAAGTTGACTGAACATTTCGATGCAATCAAAATTAGCTTTGTGCAACTAACCTACTTATTGCATTATCATGCATTGTTGTTGCCTTATTGCAAACATGGGTGGCTTGCGAGTTCATTCAAAATGCTCATTGGCTTGCCACTGGTTATTTTGTTGACCAGACAGGAGAGCACATGATTTAACAAGGAGTACCTTGGTGACGTGCGTGTGATATAGAACACTTCCTAGTTAGAATTCTTGTAGGGTTAAGGCACAGGTCATGGGTTCATGCTATCGATGAATATTTCCGCTGCAAATATATGAAGACTTGTCCATAAAGGCCATACCTGAGTAAAACGGTACGTAACGGATATAAGACTCTTGTTATTCAGTTTATGTGTGTTCAGTGAGCATTGATCTCTAGGATCACTCTGCACATTCATTCGGTAATCACGACTTATGAGTCGGGGTCCCCAATATCATGGAGAAGTTAGAATACATTACCTTATGAAATAATAGAATATGAATCAATTTAGAAAAGTACCTAATGTTTACGGTTCGCCTATCCTACTAACAAATCTCATTTGTTTTCTATTGAGTTTTGTGTGCTGAAGTTTTCAAGTTTTGGATGTCATCATGATGGATGAAGGAATAAGGAGCGGCAAAGAGCCTAATCTTGGGGATTTACAAGGCACTCCAAGTCAAATTTTAGGAAGACTCAAGTGCCTAACCTTGGGGACGCCTGGAAAGGCATCCCGTCTTTTGTGTCAATCCATTGGTATGTCACTTGGAGCTATAATTTTATTCATCACATGATATGAGTTTTGCTTGGAGCATCCTGTATTATAGTTTGCTTTAGATTTCCTTCTCCACAATTATTGTTTGCTTGACACACCCACATCAAAGACACACAGGGTCACCATGATTTGTGAGAATACTCTATGTGCTTCACTTATATTTTTAAGCTAAGCAGTTGCTCTAGTCCTTCAACTATATCTTTTAGAGGATGGTTTCATACTGATTATATAAATAATTTCACTCTTGTTATTCACTTATATTTGTCTGAGAGTTAATAAATAGTGATAGTATTTTTCATGGGTTATAATACTAGTCCAAAAATAATAGGTATTCATAGAGTGTTTAATCAAAACCACATGTAGCACGTAAAACAGAAATTGAGAGTTACTGATATTGATGTGGTAATACGATACGGCATGAGTGCATGGTTGTTGGTTAGTAAAAATGTCGATAGTTAAAGGGTGTTAATTTTCTGTTCATCGAAATATGGTTATGGCATGGTGATGATGTGTGAGCATCCTTATTCCTCATTGAAATCCTAAGGTTGTTTAGCTCGGGCACACGCGATGGTTAACTCCTACCAACCTCCTCCCTAGGGGAATGCGGCTAGTACTTTGCTTCGAGAGAGCTAATAAAACCTTGCAATAAGTATGTGAGTTGTTTATGACTAATGTGAATGCATGGATGTACGACTCTCAGCACTTCATATTTGCTAGCCTCTTTGGTACAGTGCATTTCCCATTCTCACCTCGAGGATCGTTGCGAACTTCGTCGGTGCATCCAGACCCCGCGACATGATACACTCTACTGCACATAAGAGACCTTGTATCTTCCTCAAAACAGCCACCATACCTACCTATCATGGCATTTCCATAGACATTCTGAGATATATTGCCATGCAGCTTCCACTTTTACATCATATCACTAGTACACTCATTGCCATATTGATTTGCATGATCGTAAGATAGCTAGCATGATATTTCCATGGCTTGTCCATTTTTTGATATCCTCGCTACGTTAGCTAATTGCAAATCTTGTTACACTTCCAGGGGCATTCATGTAGAGTCATACTGTTTAGTAGTTTTTATATCAAGTTGTAAGTAAATAGAAGTGTGATGTTGTTCATTATTAGGGCACTGTCTCAGTGAGGAAAGGATGATGGAGACAATGCTTCCCCCACAAGTTGGGACGAGACTTCGGACGAAAGAAAAAAAGAAAAATAAAAAAGGAGATAAAAAAAATATGAGAGAAAAGAGAGAAAGGACAATGCTACTACCTCTTTTTCCACACTTGTGCTTCAAAGTAGCACCATGTTTTTAAAATTAAGAGTCTCATGTTTTGGCACATTCATATGCTAGTTGGAATTTTTCATTATTGAACTTGGATTGTATATTTCGATGACGGATTTCCTCAAATGCCCGAGGTCTTCATGAGCAAGCAAGTTGGATGCACACCCACTTAGATTCAATTGAGCTTTCATACACCTATAGCTCTAGTGCAGCTGTTGCATGGCAATCCCTACTCCTTGCAATGGTATAGATTGAGCCTGTTGATCTGCCTAATTGATGCGAGCCTTTCTTCTCTACTTTTACCCCTTTGAAACTATCGCCATATTGTATTCCACCCATATTCTATGTCCATGGTTCATGCTCATGTCTTGATTGAGTAATAAAAAGCTAAAGCGCATTAACCAGTACTACCCAATTGCATGGCTTAACATTGTGGTGCTTGACATTTGTATTTATGTGGTGAAAGGAAGTCGTGCCATTCTAATATGATAAAATGAATGTGGTGTAAACATTCTATAAGCATCGTATATTTTGAACATTGATGATTATGTTACTAATGTTCATGGATATTACTATGTTAATGTTTGTTAATTCTTCATTTCTCAGTGATCATGCCTACAAAATATTACAGGTTGGGTAGCATGTCACATCAAAAAATCTGTTTTTATCACTTACCTCCTCAAGGACGAGCATGTATTAAGTTTGGGGATGTTGATACGTATCCAACTATCTATATATTGTTTTATTGTTCCATGCTATTATATTATCATTCTAGGATGCTTTTTAGGTATTTACTTGTTGTTTTATATTATTTTTGAGCACTAACCTATTAACCAGGTGCTAAGTGCTTGTTACTGTTTTCTGCATGTTTTTGGCTTTTGAGTAATACTATACCAAGTGAAGCCCAATTACCCTACAACTTTTTGATGATTTTTTTTTTGGACAAAATAAGGCCATGGAAGCTTCGGAATGAGGTCGGAGGCCCCATGGGGTGGCGCAAAGCCAACAGGGCATGCTAAAGGGGGTGGCCATGCCTTGATTGCTTGGGGCCACCTCCCTTGGCCTCCGGTACCCCTCTTTATCCTATAAATTCTCTAATATACCCAAAACCCTAGGTAGCCTATAGAAACACTTTTTCCATTGCTGCAAGTCTCTGTTTAGCTGTGTGCCCATCTCGAGTTCTATTCCGGTGCCCTGTGAGAGGGGGGATCGATCATGGAGGGCCTCTACATCAACCTTGCTGCTCCCATCGTGATGTGTAAGTAGTTCACCACAGACCTGTGGGTCCGTAGTTAGTATCTAGTTAGCTATCTCTCTCTATATATTCTTCATTTCCATGATCACCGTGATTCTTGCGGTGATCTATCTTATGTAATCACTTTGTGCGATGCGTTTGTTGGGATTCGATGAATTGTGGGTTTATGTTCAGATTATTAAAGAAATATATTTGAGTCTTATCTAAATATTTATATGCATGATTCTGAAAGCTTCATAAATATCACTGATCTATTGATTAGTTTTGGAAAACTAGATTGATCTATCTTCAGTGAGTGGGGTGCGTTGTAGTGGGTTTAATCTTGCGGTGCTCTATATCCTAGTGACAAAGTAGGGGACAAGACATGTATTTGGATTGCTGCCACTAAGGATAAAACGATGGGTTTGATTCATATTAATTGGATTTTTTAGTCTATATCATGTCATTTTTCTCCAAGCATTACTCGGTTTTACTTAATAGTCGAGATGCATGCTGGAAAGCGATCGATGGGTGGAGTAATAGTAGTAGATGCAGGCAAGAGTCTGTCAACTTGCTTACGCACGTGATGCCTATATGTAATGATCATTACCATCAATAAATATTGCATAACTATGCATTTCAATCAATTACCCAAGAGTAATTTGTTTACCCACCGTATTCTTTGTACAAGAGAGAAGCCTCTAGTGAAAAATATTTCCCCCGGGTCCATTGAAAAATATATTGACAAACTCTCTCAATACCTTGTTGCCATTTATTTCATTTATTTTTATTTTACAATTTAAAATTATCAACTATCACCTAAACTACTCATTTGCTTGCAAGTAACGAGTTCAAGGGGATTGATAACCTTCTTGCCAGTGTTGGGTGCAAGTTTGTGCTCTTTTGTGTGTAGGAGCTGAAGATGGGAAATTACATAGTTCTTCTATTGGTTAGATAACCTTTGTTCTCATTGTGGGAAATACTTATCTGTAATGTGTTGCATCATCCTCTTGAGGGAAAAACCTAACACAGATCACAAGGATCAGGTACCCATCCCTCATGATGTACATTACACGTACCATCTATGAAGGAACACAACTGTGTTCCCGATGTCTATGAAAACAGACATAATCGTCCGTGCCACACCTTCTACTAGTAATGTGGGCACTCTGCTAGCATCGACCAAAGTAATCAACAAAGCCCCGTCCCACAAGGGGTAGTATGGTCGTACATGTATGGTTGGGACGGTCCGCATATGTTAAATCTATCTGTTTTCGAAAACACACACACAACTTGCCTCGGTACACCACTTCTTTATCAAGTGGATACTGATGACCCACACGTATAGGGGATCAATCGTAGTCCTTTCGATAAGTAAGAGTGTCGAACCCAACGAGGAGCAGAAGGATCTGACAAGTGATTATATGGTGAGGTGATTCGTAGCGAGCAACAAGTAACAAAAGTAGCTACGGTGCAGCAAAGTGGCCCAATCCCTTTTGTAGCAAGGGACAAGCCTGGACAAAGTATTATAGGAGGAAAAATGCTCCCGAGGACACACGGGAATTTCTGTCATGCTAGTTTTCATCATGTTCATATGATTCGCGTTCGTTACTTTGATAGTTTGATATGTGGGTGGACCGGCGCTTGGGTATTTCCCTTACTTGGACAAGAATCCCACTTATGATTAACCTATCTCGCAAGCATCCGCAACTACGAAACAAGAATTAAGACAAAGTCTAACCATAGCATTAAACTAGTGGATCCAAATCAGCCCCTTACAAAGCAACGCATAAACTACGGTTTAAGCTTCTGTCACTCTAGCAACCCATCATCTACTTACTACTTCTCCATGCCTTCCTCTAGGCCCAAATAATGCTAAAGTATTATGTAGTCGACGTTCAAATAACACCACTAGAGGAAAAAGAACATACAACACATCAAAATATCGAACAAATACCAGATTCACATGACTACTATTAGCATGACTTATCCTATGTCCTCAGGAACAAAAGTAAATACTCACAAAGCATAATCATATTCATTACCAGAGAGGGAATGAGTAGCATCAAGGATCTGAACATAAACTCTTCCACCAAATAATCCAACTAGCATCAACTACAAGAAGTAATTAACACTACTAGCAACCTTACAAGTACCAATCAGACTCGTGAGACGGAGATTGGTTACAAGTGATGAACTAGGGTTTGGAGATGAGATGGTGCTGATGAAGATGTTGATGGTGAGAGTCCCCTCCGATGAGAGGAGTGCTGGTGATGATGATGGCGACGATTTCCCCCTCCGGGAGGGAAGTTTCCCCGGCAGGATCGCCCTGCCGGAGCTCTAGATTGGTTCTGCTCAAGTTCCGCCTCGTGGTGGCGGCGAGTCCTCCGAAAAGCTCCCTTCTGATTTTTTTCCGGACGAAACCCTTCATATAGCAAAAGATGAGCGCCGGAGGGGCAACAGGGGGCCCACAAGCCCCTAGGCCCGGCCAGGGGGTAGGCCGGGCCTGGCTTGTGGCCTCGAGGTGGCGCCCCTCCGGTACTTATTTCGCCCAGTATTTTTTATATATTCCCAAAACATTCCACGTTGATTTTCACGGCTTTTGGAGTTTCGCAGAATAGGCATCTCAAACTTGCTCCTTTTTCAGGCCAGAATTCCAGCTGGCGGCATTCTCCCTCTTCATGTAAACCTTGCAAAATAAGAGAGAAAAGGCATAAGTATTGTACCTTGAAGTGTAATAACAACCCAAAAAGCAATAAATATCAACATGAAAGCATGATGCAAAATGGACGTATCAACTCCCCCAAGCTTAGACCTCGCTTGTCCTCAAGCGAAAGCCTAGCTCAATAAATATGTCCACATGTTTAGGGAGAGAGGCGTCGACAAAACAAGATACGAACATGTAGGCATCATGATCATGATTAGAACAGCGATACCAACGTTTAATCTCTCATGCTAAAGTGACAAATTCTTCACAAAGTAAAGCATGGATCACGAACCTTACCGAGAATCAACAACCGATAGCCTTTAGTCATTGAAGCAATTGCAATTTATCAGAACATCAGAAAGAGTCAAATAAGAGCTTGTAATGCAAATCCACATACTCAATCATCTTTTTGTCTTCTACAATTGCTACAACTCACGTGGTACTCATGAGATCAAAGTTTCAGCTGGACAAAGAGAAAGATAGGGGCTTATAGTTTTGCCTCCCAACTGCTTACCTCAAGGGTAATGTCAACAATAATAATTCTTGAATACGTACCTCCAAGTTGACATATGAATAAAGATATTTCCCTAGAATTGGTGGAGATCACCATGACTCTTTCAAGGGCAAAAAGTAAAGGTCCAAGATAGGCCCTTCGCAGAGGGAAGCAGAGGTTGTCATGCGCTTTTGAGGTTTGGATGCGTGTCCTCTTAGTACGGAGGAACGTCACTTTATATTGCCTCCTGTAATGAAGAACTTTATTATGCAGTCCGTCGCTTTTATGTCTTCCTCATCACAGGTTCGTACAAAGCTTATTTTCCACACACTAATATATCATACATATTAGGTAGCAATTCTTATTGCTTGCAATGATGACAACTTACTTGAGGGATCTTATTCAATCCATAGGTAGGTATGGTGGACACTCATCGCTAAACTGGGTTGAAGGTTTATGGATGCACAAGTAGTATATCTACTTGGTGCGGGAGTTTTGGCTAATATGAGGTGGAAGCAATCGTCACATGCTAAGGGATCTCTAATCATATAACATTGTTCGGAACCAAGCAAACACAATTCATTAGGTTGTCTTCCTTGTCTAACATCTACTTATAAGCATGTAATAGTTTAGTGAGTGTTCACAATCATAGATGGTGTCAAGGATGATATATTTATATGTGAACCTCTCCTTCTTTATCACTTCCTATTAATTGCAACAATGACCAAGGTCTACGTTTGTCTACCTCAACAAGTTTCAATCATCATCCTTCTTATATGTGAAGCCATCACTTCCCATAAGATCACTACATGATCTTTCATGCTTTTGTTCTTTCATGGCAAGAGGCAAAGCCCTTCAAGTAAGATATTGTTTATTATATGGCTCACGAGCTCGAATACATCGGGAGTGACACTTCTGTAGGATATGTCCTTGTTCATATTCAGGTACACAATGTCTAATAACACCATCTACTCCTTCCTTATAAAGGTGAGGATCATCCTAAAAGTAATGTCTCAAGTCAAAGAAGAATTTCTTCTTTTGTTGATATGTGAAACTAGGTGGTATCTATTTGGCAACGATATAGTTTGCATTATCAGCATACCACGGTGCACTACGTGAAGCATTGATGACATTCAATTGCTCATCTGGAAAGCTATCATCAATAGGTTGTGGGTCATCAAGAACGTTCTCCAACCTAGACAAGTTATCTGCTACTGGGTTATCAGCACCCTTCTGTCGACAACGTGCAAATCAAATTCTTGTAGCAAGAGAACCCATCTGATATGTCTAGGTTTAGCGTCTTTCTTCTCCATGAGGTACTTAATAGCAGCATGATCAGTGTGAATAGTGACTTTGGAATCAACTATGTAAGACCTGAACTTTTCACATGCAAACACGACTGCTAAAAATACCTTTTCCGTAGTAGCATAGTTTCTTTGGGCACTGTCTAAAGTTTTACTAGCGTAGTGAATAACATTTAACTTCTTATCAACTCTTTGCCTTAGGACAGTGATACGTCTCCAACGTATCTATAATTTTTGATGGTTTCATGCTATTATCTTGTCAAACTTTGGATGTTGTGTATGCCTTTTATATGTTTTTTGGGACTAACTTATTAACTCAGTGCCATGTGCCAGTTCCTGTTTTTTCCATGTTTTTGACCCCTTTCAGAGGAGGATTTTGAACGGAGTCCAAACGGAATGAAACTGCCAAAAAGATTTTTTCCGGAACAGAAAAAGATCGGAGACCCGGAGAATCAGGGCAGGAGGCCAGCAGGGACCCCACAAGCCCTCACGTCGCAGTCAGGGGGGGAGCGGCCACCAGGCTTGTGGCCTCCTTGAGGCCCCTTTGCCCTAGGTTTTGCGCCTATATATCCCCAAAAATTCCACAAAAAATCAGGAGATCATCGAAAGTACTTTTCCGCTACCGCAAGCTTCTGTCTCCGCAAGATCCCATCTGGGGCATGTTCTGGTGCCCTGCCGGAGGGGGGATTCGGATACGGAGGGCTTCTTCATCAACACCATGACCTCTGCGATGATGCGTGAGTAGTTCACCATAGACCTACGGGTCCATAGCTAGTAACTAGATGGCTTCTTCTCTCTCTTGGATCTTCAATACAAAGTTCTCCATGGTCTTCATGGAGATCTATCCGATGTAACCTTCTTTTGCGGTGTGTTTGTCGAGATCCGATGAATTGTGGATTTATGATCAGATTATCTATCAATCTTATTTGAGTTTCTTCTGATCTCTCTTATGCATCATTTCATATCCTTGTAATTCTCTTCGAGTTGTGGGTTTTCTTTGACCAACTAGATCTATTATTCTTGCAATGGGATAAGTGCTTGGTTTTGGGTTCATACCGTGCGGTGACCTCACCCAGTGACAGAAGGGGTAGCGAGGCACGCATCCTGTTGTTGCCATCAAGGGTAAAAAGATGGGGTTTTCATCATTGGTTTGAGTTTATCCCTCTACATCATGTCATCTTGCTTAAGGCGTTACTATGTTCATCATGAACTCAATACACTAGATGCATGCTGGATAGCGGTCGATGTGTGGAGTAATAGTAGTAGATGCAGAAAGTATAGGTCTACTTGTCTCGGACGTGATGCCTATATGTATGATCATTGCCTTAGATATCGTCATGACCTTGCGCGGTTCTATCAATTGCTCGACAGTAATTTGTTCACCCACCATGATATTTGCTATTTTGAGAGAAGCCTCTAGTAAACACTATGGCCCCCGGGTCTACTCCACACCATATTTTCAGCCTTACACTTTTTACTGCGTTGCACTTTCGGCCTTCAGATCTCACTTTGCAAACAATCTTGAAGGGATTGACAACCCCTTTAAAGCGTTGGGTGCAAGCTTGTTTGTGTTTGCGCGGGTACTGTGAACTTGACAAGACTCTCCTACTGGATCGATACCTTGGTTCTCAAACTGAGGGAAATACTTACTGCTCCTGTGTTGCATCACCCTTTCCTCTTCAAGGAAAAAACAAACACAAGCAAGTCTCCATCAACGTGTCAATTTCTGGCGCTGTTGTTTGAGAAGTAGCAAGAAGAATTTCTGGCACTGTTGCCGGGGAGGATCAAGTCAAGAACTCATCCAAGTAGGTGTCGCAAACTCATCTCTTGCATTTACTTTGTTTGCGAGTTGCCTCTCGTTTTCCTCTCCCCCACTTCACAATTTGCCTCTTTCGTTTGCCCTTTTCTCTCACTTGTTTTATGTTCGTCTGTGTGGGATAGTCTACCTATCCTCATGGCCAGATCCACCACTTCAAACGATAATCCCGAGAACGAAGTTCTCAATTTCAAACAAATTGAGGAAGAAAACTTAAAGGACACTTGGTATAGGATTTGCAATGCTCAGAGTAGATCTACTCATAAGCAATCGACTACCGTCCAGCTTCGCAGTTTTTATATGGGAGTTTCTCCTTGGAATAGGTATATTCTTGACACCATCGTAGGTGGAAATTTCTTGGGTAGCCATACCGTTGATTCTTACGGAGCTGTAATAAATTTGGTAGGCTCACCCCCACTCTTGGTTAATGGAACTACCTTAACTCTGGAACATGTGATGCGCAGGCTGGACGTCATTGAAAATAAAGTTGCTACGATAGAACTCATTGAGAATTTGGATAAAAAGATCCACAATCAAATCACACAGTACGGATCCAAGGTGTGAATGGTTTTGAAAAATTTAAAGGAGAAGGAACCCAGAGTTATCCAAAAACTAGGTCATGATTCCGCTAGGATTGGCAAACTAGAGGATGTTATAACCAACTTGTGTTCCGCTTTTGCCGCTGTGCAGAATACTCCAAACTTTACCCACAATAAGGTCACCAAGTCTGTTTTTGTTCCCAAAAATAGTGGTGAATCATCTAGCAAAAAATATGAAAACCTTAAGATGATAAGTGATCACGCTACTTATGGTTTGAGCACCAAAGACGACGATACGTGATTCTATCTCTTTTATGCCTAGCTCAGGGCTTTAAACAATAGCGCTTGTTGGGAGGCAACCCAATGAATTTATCTTTTTATTTCTGTTTTTTGCATCCACACCATCATAATTCTGTTGTGATTGTGTTTTTTGTGTTTCTTTTTGTGTTTGAGCCAAGCAAAACCTTTATGACTAGTCTTGGTGATGGTTGTTTGATCCTGCTAGAAAAAGACAGAAACTTTTCGCTCACGAGATGATTTTTCATTTTTATTCAGAAAGATATTTTGAGTTGATTCTTTTTTCTTCTGGTTGATATGCCTTTTGCGCAGGCAGTCGTAATGTTTGAGATTTTTTGAGGTACCATAAGTATACGAAGTATACATATTGCTACAGACTCTTCTGTTTTTGACAGATTATGTTTTTGTTGAGTTGGTTGCTTGTTTTGATGAAACTATGGTTACTATCGGGGGGTACTAGCCATGGAAAAGTGAGAATACAGTAGCCTAACACCAATATAGATAGAATTCAAGTTTGCTACAGTACCAAAAGAAGTGGTAGTTTATTTTCTTGTGCTAATGTTATCACGAGTTTCCGTTTAAGTTTTGTGTTGTGAAGTTTTCATGTTTTGGGTGATGTTCTCATAGACAAAGAGATAAGGAATGGAAAGAGCTCAAGCTTGGGGATGCCCCGGGAAGGCATCCCCTCTTTCGTCTTTAATCCATCGGTAACATTACTTGGAGCTATATTTTTATTTACCACATGATATGTGATTTGCTTGGAGCGTCTTGTATCGTAGGAGTCTTTTCTTTTTGTTGTGTCACAATCATCCTTTCTGCACACCTTTTTGAGAGAGAGAGACATGCACTCATCATGATTTTGCTAGAATGCTCATAGTGCTTCACTTATATCTTTTGAGCTAGATACTTTTGCTCTATGTGCTTCACTTATATCTTTTAGAGCACGACGGTGCGTGTCTTGGTAGTTGGCTTATGCTATGAAAGTAGTCCCAAATGTGATAGGTACTCCAAGAGGATACAAAAACCTCCATCTTCATGTGCATTGAGTAGAAAGAGAAGTCTTGATTCCTCTCAATTAGTTTTGAGACGTGGATTTGGTAATATTAAGAGCTATGTTAGTAGGGTGTTGTGAATCTAGAAATACTTGTATTGAAGTTAGTGATTCCCGTAGCGTGCATGTATGGTGAACCGCTATGTTAGGAAGTCGGAGCATAATTGATCTATTAATTGTCATCCTTTGTGTTGAGGTCGGGATTGCGTGATGGTTACACCTAGCAACCCTTCCCCTCGGAGTATGCGTTTAGCACTTTGTTTCGGTTACTAATAAAAACTTTCACAACAATTATGTGAGTTCTTCATGACTAATGTGAGTCCATGGTATAGATGCACTTTAACCTTCCACCTTTGCTAGCCTCTTTAGTGCCGCGCAATTCTCACCGGTGCACAAACCCACCATATGCCTTCCTCAAAACAGCCACCATACCTACCTACTATGGCATTTTCATAGCCATTCCGAGATATATTGCCATGCAACTCCCACCGTTCCATCTCATGACTTGTGCTGTCACTCTCATATTGCCATTGCATGATCGTAAGATAGCTAGCGATATGTTTTGAACGTCATATGCCATACTAGATCGTTGTACATCCCGGTACACTGCCGGAGGCATTTCCTATAGAGTCATCATTGTTCTAAGCTTTGAGCTATGAGTAAATAAAAGTGTGATGATCATCATTATTAGAGCATTGTCCCATGTGAGGAAAAAAAGAGAAGAGGCCAAATAACCCAAATAAAAAAAGAGAAAAAAGAGGTCCAAGTGGCCAAATAAAAAAGAGAGAAAAAAGAGAGAAGGGACAATGCTACTATCTTTTCCACACTTGTGCTTCATAATAGCCCCATGTTCTTCATGATTGAGAGCTTCTTGCTTTATCACTACCATATACTAGTGGGAATCTTCATTATATAACTTGGCTTGTATATTCCAATGATGGGCTTCCTCAAAATTGTCCTAGGTCTTTGTGAGCAAGCAAGTTGGATGCACACCCACTAGTTCTCCTTTTGATCTTTCACATACTTATAGCTCTAGTGCATCCCTTGTATGGCAATCCCTACTCATTCACATTGATATCTATTAATGGGCATCTCCATATCCCTTTGATACGCCGAGTCAATGTGACCATCTTCTCCTTTTTGTCTCACAACCACCACCACACTCTATTCCACTTATAGAGCTATATCCATGTCTCACACTCATGTATTGCGTGATAGTTATAAAAAGTTTGAGAAAGTAAGAGTGCGAAAACAACTACTTGGCCAATACGGGGGTTGTGCATGATTTACATTAGTTGTGTGAGGATGATGGAGCATAGCGAGACTATATGATTTTCTAGGGATAACTTTCTTGGGCCTTGTTATTTTGAAAGTTCATGATTACTTTGCTAGTTTGCTTGAAGTATTATTGTTTTCATATCAGTAGCAAACTATTGTTTCGAATCTTACGGATCTTAACATTCATGTCACGTGAAAGAAGTTGCAAAAGGACAACTATGCTAGGTAGCATTCCACATCAAAAATTCATTCTTTATCACTTCCCTACTCGAGGACGAGCATGAGTTAAGCTTGGGGATGCTTGATACATCTCCAACGTATCTATAATTTTTGATGGTTTCATGCTATTATCTTGTCAAACTTTGGATGTTTTGTATGCCTTTTATATATTTTTTGGGACTAACTTATTAACTCAGTGCCAAGTGCCAGTTCCTATTTTTTCCATGTTTTTGACCCCTTTCAGAGGAGGATTTTGAATGGAGTCCAAATGGAATGAAACTGCCAAAAAGATTTTTTCCGGAACAGAAAAAGATCGGAGAGCCGGAGAATCAGGGCTGGAGGCCACCAGGGACCCCACAAGCCCTGACGCCGCGTCCACCAGGCTTGTGGGCTCCCTGAGGCCCCTTTTCCCTAGGTTTTGCGCCTATATATCCCCAAAAATTCCACAAAAAATCAGGAGATCATCGAAAGTACTTTTCCGCCGCCGCAAGCTTCTGTATCCACAAGATCCCATCTGGGGCATGTTCTGGTGCCCTGCCGGAGGGGGGATTCGGATACGGAGGGCTTCTTCATCAACACCATGACCTCTCCGATGATGCGTGGGTTGTTCACCATAGACCTACGGGTCCATAGCTAGTAACTAGATGGATTCTTCTCTCTCTTGGATCTTCAATAAAAAGTTCGCCATGATCTTCATGGAGATCTATCCGATGTAACCTTGTTTTGCGGTGTGTTTGTTGAGATCCTATGAATTGTGTATTTATGATCAGATTATCTATGAATCTTATTTGAGTTTCTTCTAATCTCTCTTATGCATGATTTCATATCCTTGTAATTCTCTTCCAGTTGTGGGTTTTGTTTGGCCAACTAGATCTATGATTCTTGCAATGGGAGAAGTGTTTGGTTTTGGGTTCATACCGTGCGGTGACCTCACCCAGTGACAGAAGGGGTAGCGAGGCACGCATCGTGTTGCTGCCATCAAGTGTAAAAGGATGGGGTTTTCATCATTGGTTTGAGTTTATCCCTCTACATCATGTCATCTTGCTTAAGGCGTTACTCTATTCGTCATGAACTCGATACACTAGATGCATGCTGGATAGTGGTCGATGTGTGGAGTAATAGTAGTAGATGCAGAAAGTATCGGTCTAGTTGTCTCGGACGTGATGCCTATATGTATGATCATTGCCTTAGATATCGTCATGACTTTGCGCGGTTCAATCAATTGCTCGACAGTAATTTGTTCACCCACCGTGATATTTGCTATTTTGAGAGAAGCCTCTAGTGAACACTATGGCCCCCCGAGTCTACTCCACACCATATTTTCAGCGTTACACTTTTTACTTCGTTGCACTTTCCGCCTTCAGATTTCACTTTGCAAACAATCTTGAAGAGATTGACAACCCCTTTAAAGCGTTGGGTGCAAGCTCGTTTTTGTTTGCGCAGGTACTCTGGACTTGACGAGACTCTCCTACTGGATCGATACCTTGGTTCTCAAACTGAGGGAAATACTTATTGCTCCTGTGCTGCATCACCCTATCCTCTTCAAGGGAAAAACCAACGCAAGCAAGTCTCCATCAACGTGTCAATTTCTGGCGCTGTTGTTTGAGAAGTAGGAGACATCACAAACAGCATAATCACTAGCATCACACATGATTTCAAAAGGTAAGTTCCAATCAGGTGGTTGAACAATAGGTGCAGTTATCAAGGCCTTCTTAAGTATTTCAAAGGCTTCCTCACAATCATCATCAAAAACAAAAGGAATATCCATTTGCAAGAGATTGGTAAGAGGCCTAGAAATCTTAGAGAAGTCTTTAATGAACCTTCTATAGAAACCACCATGACCAAGGAAACTTCGTATACCTTTGATATCTGTGGGGTATGGCATTTTCTCTATTGCATCAACCTTAGCCTTATCGACTTCAATACCTCTTTCAGAAATTTTATGTCCGAATACTATGCCTTCATTAACCATAAAGTGGCATTTCTCCCAATTCAAGACAAGATTGGTGTCTTTACATCTCTGCAAGACTCGATCAAGGTTGCTGAGGCAATCATCAAAAGAAGACCTGTAAACGGAGAAGTCATTCATGAAAACCTCAACAATCTTCTCACAAAAGTCAGAGAATATAGCCATCATACATCTTTGAAAGGTGGCAAGTGCATTACATAAGCCAAAAGGCATACGTCTATAAGCAAAGGTACCAAAAGGGCAGGTGAAAGTGGTTTTCTCCTAATCAGATTGTGCAACTGGTATTTGGGAGAAACCAGAATAACCGTCTGGAAAGCAGAAGTGTGTGTGTTTAGACAGTCTTTCTAGCATTAGGTCGATAAAAGGCAAAGGGTAATGATCTTTCCTAGTGGCTTTATACAATTTCGTAAAATCGATCACCATCCTATAGCCAGTAATAATCCTCTGCGGGATCAATTCATCCTTATCATTAGGGACAACGGTAATGCCTCCCTTCTTAGGGACGCAATGCACCGGACTCACCCAATCGCTATGAGCAACAGGAGAAACAATACGTGCCTGCAGGAGCTTTAGTATTTCTTTTCTTACTACTTCTTTCATCTTAGGATTTAATCTCCTTTGATGATCAGCAACTGGTTTGGAATCAGGATCGGTTTTAATCTTGTGTTGCCATAGACTGGGCCTAATGCCCTTAAGATCATCAAGAGTATATCCAATAGCAGCATGGTGCTTCCTCAGAGTTTTTAGTAATTTCTTTCCTTCAAGCTCTGAGAGGCGAGCACTAGTAATAATATGATATATCTCTTTTTCATCAAGATAAGCATACTTAAGAGTATCAGGCAACTGTTTAAGCTCGAACAAAGGATCACCCTTTGGTGGGGGCGGATCCCCAAGCAGTTCAACAACAAGGATAGGATATTGTTCTAAGACAACTCTATCTATCTCATCCCTTTCATCCATATGCATATCATTTTCATGCTCTAGCAAGTATTGCTCAAGGGATCAGTAGGAGGCACGACAATAGAAGCTAAGGCAATAGTTTCATCCCTACTGGGCAACTCTTTTTCATGAGGTTGTCTACCAAACTTGGAGAAATTGAACTCATGTGACACACCTTCGAAACCAACAGTGACAGTCTGCTTCTCACAGTCAATATGAGCATTGACAGTATTGAGAAAAGGTCTGCCAAATATGATGGGACAAAAGCTATCTTGAGTGGTAGCAAGAACGAGGAAATCAGCAGGATACTTCGTTTTACCACACACGACTTCAACATCCCTAACAATTACCACAGGGAAGATAGTATCTCTATTGGCAAGATGAATAGTGACATCAATAGGTTCTATTTCAATAGGTGCAATATCATCTTTGATTTCATCATATAAGGATTGAGGTATTGCACTAACACTAGCACCCACGTCACATAAACCATGATAGTAATGATCTCCTATCTTAACAGAAACAACAGGCGTGCCAACAACAGGCCTATGTTTGTCTCTAGCGTGAGGTTTAGCAATTCTAGCACCATCTTCACATAAGTGAATATTATGTCCCTCAACATCGTCGGACAAAAGATCTTTGATAATAACACTGCTAGGTTCAACTCTAATTTGCTCAGGGGGTGTAGGTGTTCTAATATAGCCTCTACGTATCACAATTGAAGCTTTAGAATGATCCTTTATCCTAACAGGGAAAGGTGGTTTCTCAATGTAAGCACTGGGAACAACAGGACCATTATAGGCAATGACTCTCTCTTCAACTGGATTGGGTTTAACTACATTGACTTCTAAAGGAGGATGATATTTAAACACTTCTGTTTGGGGATATCAACATGAGCAACAAATGATTCACACAATGAAGCTACTATCTCAGAGTCAAGTCCATACTTAGCGCTAAAGTCACAAAAACTATTTGTTTCAACCAAGGATTTAACGCGAATCAAACTGGAAATTCATACCTGACTCCATACCTTCTTCAAGCTCCCAATCTTCAGAGTTGCGTTTAATTCTCTCCAATAAATTCCATTTGAAGTCAATATCTCTCTTCATAAAAGAACTGGTACAAGAAGTATCAAGCATGGTGCGATTACCATGAGAAAGCCGAGCATAGAAGTTCTGAATGATAATTTCTCTCAAGAGCTCATGATTGGGGCATGAATATAACATTGATTTAAGCCTCCCCAAGCTTGAGTGATGTTTTCTCTGTCACGACGCCAAAAATTATAAATATAATTCCGATCACGATGTACTAAATGCATAGGATAAAACTTTTGATGAAATTCTAATTTCAACCGATTGTAGTCCCATGATCTAGTATCATCACATAGCCTATACCATGTCAATGCCTTATCCTTCAAAGATAAAGGAAAGACCTTCTTATTGACCTCATCCTCGGGAAAACTTGCAAGCTTAAATAAACCACAAATTTCATCTACATAGATTAGATGCAAGTCTGGATGTGATGTTCCATCTCTTATAAAAGTATTAGCCAGTAGTTTCTCAAGCATACCCGAAGGAAATTCAAAGCAAATATTTTCAGTAGGTGAAGCAGGTGGTGGAGCAACTCTTTGTGCTCCCGCTCGAGGTGAAGATACCCCGAACAAGCCCCTCAAAGTATTAGTATCCATAGTGACAAGTGACAATAAATTCAGCACACTGTATGAATGTTTCCATACCAAGTTCCACTTACCAAAGGCGCTTCACTCCCCGGGAATGCGCCAGAAAAGAGTCTGGATGACCCACAAGTATAGGGGATCAATCGTAATCCTTTTGATAAGTAGGAGTGTCGAACCCAACGACGAGCAGAAGGATCTGACGAGTGGTTTTCAGCAAGGTAATATCTGCAAGCACTGAAATTATCGGTAACAAGTGATTGTATGGTGAGGTGATTCGTAGCAAGCAACAAGTAACAAAAGTAGCAATGGTGCAGCAAAGTGTCCCAATCCCTTTTGTAGCAAGGGACAAGCCTGGACAAAGTCTTATAGGAAGAAAAACGCTCCCGAGGACACGCGGGAATTTCTGTCATGCTAGTTTTCATCATGTTCATATGATTCGCGTTCGTTACTTTGATAGTTTGCTATGTGGGTGGACCAGCGCTTGGGCACTTCCCTTACTTGGACAAGCATCCCACTTATGATTAACCCCTCTCGCAAGCATCCGCAACTACGAAAGAAGAACTAATACAAAGTCTAACCATAGCATTAAACTAGTGGATCCAAATCAGCCCCTTACAAAGCAACGCATAAACTAGGATTTAAGCTTTTGTCACTCTAGCAACCCATCATCTACTTAGTACTTCCCAATGCCTTCCTCTAGGCCCAAATAATGGTGAAGTGTTATGTAGTCGACGTTCACATAACACCACTAGAGGAAAAACAACATACAACACATCAAAATATCGAACGAATACCAAATTCACATGACTACTATTAGCATGACTTATCCCATGTCCTCAGGAACAAAAGTAACTACTCACAAAGCATAATTATATTCATGACCAGAGAGGTAATGAGTAGCATCAAGGATCTGAACATAAACTCTTCCACCAAATAATCCAACTAGCATCAACTACAAAGAGTAATTAACACTACTAGCAACCTTACCAGTACCAATCGGAGTCGCGAGACGGAGATTGGTTACAAGAGATGAACTAAGGTTTGGAGATGAGATGGTGCTGATGAAGATGTTGATGGTGACGAGTCCCCTCTGACGAGAGGAGTGTTTGTGATGACGATGGCGACGATTTCCCCCTCCGGGAGGGAAGTTTCCCCGGCAGGATCGTCCTGCCGGAGCTCTAGATTGGTTCTGCTCAAGTTACGCCTCGTGGTGGCGGCGAATCCTCCGAAAAGCTCCCTTCTGAATTTTTCCATATGAAACCCTTCATATAGCAAAAGATAAGAGCCGGAGGGGCAACAGGGGGCCCACAAGCCCCCCAGGCCCGGCCAGGCGGGTAGGCTTGGCCTGGTAGGCTTGTGGCCTCGAGGTGGCGCCCCTCTGATACTTCTTTCGCCCAGTATATTTTATATATTCGGAAAAAAATCCACGTTGATTTTCACGGGTTTTGGAGTTGCGCAGAATAGGCATCTCAAACTTGCTCCTTTTTCAGGCCAGAATTCTAGCTGCCGGCATTCACCCTCTTCATGTAAACCTTGCAAAATAAGAGAGAAAAGGCATAAGTATTGTACCTCGTAGTGTAATAACAGCCCAAAAAAGCAATAAATATCAACATGAAAGCATGATGCAAAATGGACGTATCAGATACCTAGCACAACATCTCCCTCGGGCATTAGTGGCACCCGATGGAGTTTTCAAGAAGTCTTTGAAAACATTTTTCCCATCTCTATGCATATACACGTCCCGACTACTTGCACCTATCTACTTCCCACCCACATGACTCTCAACGGAACCAAGAGTCATGCACAATGCAAGTATCAACGATAAGTGCACTGGAGATCAACAGAGCAAGGTTGTCACGATAGCTTCATCATGCTTTCAACGCAACAAAATAAAGTGTTGTATGATATGCATAAAAATGGTTGGGTTAACATGGCCAAGAGATTGCTTGCCTAGCTCAATAAATTCCTTGAGGTCTTCAAAATCTTTTGGTCCAACTCCTTTGTCAACAATATAATCTATCATTAAAAAAGTAATGGGCACAGATAAGGCCATAGCAAAAACAAGAAAAGTAAAGCACTCACAAAAATATCAATCAATTTTTATTAAATACTAGATTTAAAACTAAAAATACAAGTTGTGTTAGTTTTGGAGTTGGAGTGATAAAAGCATAGATATTGATTTTTAACACTTGATTTAAATGCCCAAATAGGGATTTAAATTGGAACAATACACAAAATGTTGTCCAAATGGTGTGCAAGTAACAGGATTAAAGTAGGGATGATTACAAGATATTAGGAGTTGAAATCACTGGATTTGCATGAATATTCAAACTTGTAGAAAATTGCAAAGTGTAATGAAATTAAAAAAAGGCACTTGGGCCATTGGGCCAGGTCGGCCGTAGCTGTTCCATGCCGAGGCCAACTAGGCCAGGCGAGCCTGGGGCACGCACGCCCGCGAGGTTCAATCCTGACGCGCGGGTCCCTACTGCTAGCAAGGGGGGAGGCCACGGGAGGCTGACATGCGGGTCCCATGGGGTCGTTGTCATCCTCCAACCAAGTAGGAGGCGGCACTCACCAATAGTGACGGGGGCACAACGACGGTAGCTGTAGGTGCGGATGGACTTAGGGTGGTGCCATTCTTCACGAGGAGGTGGTGGTGGTCGCCGGGGAGGTCTGGGCCGCAGGCATCGAGGGATGTTACATCTCCAACGTATCTATAATTTTTTGTTGTTCCATGCTAAACATTATCATTCTAGGGCACTTTTGGGAATTTATTTGCTGATTCATATTTTTTAGCACTAACCTACTAACCTAGTGCCAAGTGCGAGTTGTTATTTTCTACATGTGTTTCACTTTTCAAGTTTATATTACCAAATGGAGACCAAATACCATGAAACTTTTTGAGGATTTTTTTCGACCAAAAGAAGATGTGGAAACTTCACAAGAAGGACAAGGGCCACACAGTGGCCCCACAAGCTAACAAGGCGCTCCTAGGGGGTGGCTGATCCCTGTTAGCTTCTGGTCCACCCCTGGTCTGTCGACCTTGTTCTTTGTCTTATAAATTAACATATGTTCTCAAAACCCTAGGAGAGCTCCCGAAACACTTTATTCATTGTGCGAAATCTCTGTTCTGCCGAGTGCCCAGCTGGAGCCCTGTTTTGGTGGCCTGTCGGAGGGGGGATCGATCATGGAAGGCCTCTACATCAACCTTATTGCTCGCATGGTGATGTGTGAGTAATCTACCATAGACCTACGGATCCCTCGTTATTACCTATATGGCTATCTCTCTCTATAAGTTCTTCAATACAAAGTTCATCGCATCTTCGTGATGTTCTATTCGATGTAATCACTTTGTGTGGTGCTTTTGTTGGGATCCAGTGAATTGTGGGTTTATGTTCATATGATTCATGATGAAAAATTGATTCTTCTTTGAATCATATGATTATTATTTTCAAGATTATTATAGCTTCCTAAATCTATCCGATCTATTTGTTGGAAATATGCCCTAGAGGCAATGATAAATAGTTATTATTATATTTCCTGTTTAAATATAATTGTTTATTACCCATGCTATAATTGTATTGAATGAAAACATAGATACATGTGTGGATAAATAGACACAACAATGTCCCTAGCAAGCCTGTAGTTGGCTAGCCAGTTGATCAAGGATAGTCAAGGTTTTCTGACGATGTGCAAAGTGTTGTTGCTTGATGACTGGATCACATCATTAGGAGAATCATGAGATGGACTAGACCCAAACTATGAACGTAGCATATTGATCGTGTCAATTTATTGCTATTGTTTTCTGCGTGTCAAGTATTTGTTCCTACGACCATGAGATCATATAACCCATTGGCACCGGAGGGATGCCTTGTGTGTATCAAACGTCACAACGTAACTGGGTGACTAGAAAGGTGCTCTACAAGTATCTCCGAAGGTGTCTGTTGGGTTAGCATGGATCAAGACTGGGATTTGTCACTCCGTTTGACGGAGAGGTATCTCGGGGCCCTCTCGGTAATACAACATCACACACAAGCCTTGCAAGCAATGTGACTAAGTGTAAGTCATGGGATCTTGTATTACGGAACAAGAAAAGAGGCTTGCCGGTAACGAGATTGAAATAGGTATACGGATACCGACGATTGAATCTCGGGCAAGTAACATACCGAAGGACAAAGGGAATGACATACGGGATTGCGTGAATCCTTGACACTGAGGTTCAATCGATAAGTTATTCGGAGAATATGTAGGATCCAATATGGGCATCTAGGTCCTGCTATTGGATATTAACCGAGGAGTAGCTCGGGGCATGTCTACATAGTTCCCGAACCCGCAGGTTCTGCACACTTAAGGTTTGGCGATGTTTTAGTATAGTTGAGTTATATGTGTGTTTACCCAATGTTGTTTGGAGTCCCGGATGAGATCACGGACGTCACGAGGGTTTCCGGAATGGTCCGGAGATGAAGATTGATATATAGGATGACCTCATTTGATTACCGTAAAGTTTTCACGCATTACCGAGAATGTACCGGGAGTGACGAATGGGTTCTGGATGTTCATTGGGGGGGCCAGCCCACCCGGGGGAAGCCCATAGGCCTTAGGGGTGCCGCACCAGCCCTTAGTGGGCTGGTGGGACTGCCCAAGAGGCCCTATCCGCAGGAGATAAGAAATCAAAGGAAAAAGAAAAAAAGAGGTGGGAAGGAAGGGAAGGACTCCACCTTCCAATCCTAGTTGGACTAGGATTGGTGGTGGACTCCTCCACCTCCTTGGCCAGCGGGCTCTTGGGTTCTTGGACCCCAAGGCAAGTCTCCCCACCCCTCCTTGTATATATAGTGAAGGTCTAGGGATGTTTTCAGACAACTTTGCCACGGCAGCCCGACCACAAAACATCATGGTGTTTCCTCTAGATCGAATTTCTGCGGAGCTCGGGCAGAGCGCTGGAGGAGTAGATCCTTTACCACCACCGGAGCACCGTCAAGCTGCCGGAGAACTCATCTACTTCTCTGTCTTGCTTGCTGGATCAAGAAGGCCGAGATCATCATCGAGTTGTACGTGTGCTGAACGCGGAGTTGCCATCCATTAGGCACTAAACCGGAGCGGATCGTGGGACGAATCACGGGACGGTTCGTGGGACGGTTCACGGGGCGGATCATGGGACATGAGGACGTTCCACTACATCAACCACGTTTCTTAACATTTCGTGTTGTGCGATCTACAAGGGTACGTAGATCCAAATCTTCTATCGTAGATGGACATCACCATGATAGGTCTTCGTGCGCGTAGGAAATTTTTTGTTTCCCATGCGACGTTCCCCAACAGTGGCGTCATGAGCTAGGTTCATGGGTAGATGTTATATCGAGTAGAACACAAAGGTTTTTGTGGACGGTGATGTTCGATTTGCTACCCTCCTTAGTCTTTTCTCGATTCAGCGATATTGTTGGATTGAAGCGGCCCGGACCGACATTATTCGTACACTTACGAAAGACTGGTTTCATCGATTGACATGCAACCTCGTTGCATAAAGATGACTGGCGGGTGTATGTTTCTTCAACTTTAGTTGAATTGGTTTTTACCGAGGTGTTCCTTGGAGAGGTTAAATAGCAATTTGCACATCTCCGTTGTGGTTTTTGCATAAGTAAGATGCGATCTACTAGATACCCATTGCAACCACGTAAACCATGAAACAACAATTAGAGGATGTCTAACTTGTTTTTGTAGGGTATGATTGTGATATGATATGGCCAATGACGTGATATGATATATTGGATGTATGAGATGATCATGTTGTAATAGTTAATATCGACTTGCACGTCGATGGTACGGCAACCGGCAGGAGCCATAGGGTTGTCTTTTAAACTAACGTTTGTGCTTGCAGATGTGTTTACTATATTGCTAGGACGTAGCTTTAGTAGTAATAGCATGAGTAGCACGACAACCCCGATGGCGACACGTTGATGGAGATCATGGTGTGGCACCGGTGACAAGAAGATCGTGTCGGTGCTTTGGTGATGGAGATCAAGAAGCACATGATGATGGCCATAGCATGTCACTTATGAATTGCATACGATGTTAATCCTGGTATGCACCTTATTTTTGCTTAGAATGACGGTACCATTATGAGGTGATCTCTCACTAAAATTTCAAGATGAAATTTTGTTCTCCCCGACTGTGCACCGTTGCCAGACTCCGTCGTTTCGAGACACCACGTGATGATCGGGTGTGATAGACTCAACGTTCACACACAACGGGTGCAAAACAGTTGCACACGCGGAACACTCGGGTTAAGCTTGACGAGCCTAGCATGTGCAAGCATGGCCTCGGAACACATGAGACCGAAAGGTCGATCATGAATCATATAGTTGATATGATTAGCATAGGGATGCTTACTGATAACCCACAAGTATAGGGGATCGCAACAGTTTTCGAGGGTAGAGTATTCAACCCAAATTTATTGATTCGACCCAAGGGGAAGCGAAAGAATATTCTCAACTATTAGCAGTTGAGTTGTCAACTCAACCACACCTGAAAGATTTAGTATCTGCAGCAAAGTATCAGTAGCAAGGTACGGTGATAGCAGGAGTAGAAACAGTAACCAGTAGCAGTAAAGTGACAGCAGTAGCAACAGAGTAACAGTAGCAGCAACAATAGTAGTAGCGGCAAAGTAACATAGCAAGGACCAGTAGTAAAAAGCTTGTAGGCATTGGATCGTTGATGGATGATTATGCCGGATGCTATTCATCATGTAACTGTTATAACACGGAGAGATATGTGATGTAGTTATACGTGTTTAGGGAAAAGAACTTGCATGACATCTATTGTCCATCCCCCCCGTGGCAGCGGGGTCCTAACGGAAACTACGGGATATTAAGATTCTCCTTTTAATAAAGAACCGGACCAACGCATTAACACTTGGTGAATACATGAACACCTCAGACTATGGTCATCTCCGGGAGTGGTTCCGGCTATTGTCAGTCCGGGGTTGCCGGGTCATAACACATAGTAGGTGACTACAACTTGCAAGATAGGATCTAAAACACACATATATTGGCGACAACATAATAGGTTCAGATCTGAAATCATGGCACTCGGGCCCTTGTGACAAGCATTAAGCATGGCAAATTAGTAGCCACATCAGAACATAGTGGATACTAGGGATCAATCCCCGTCAAAACTAACTCGATTACATAATAGATCTCATGCAACCCATCACCGTCCAGCAAGCCTACGATGAGATTACTCACAAACGGTGAAGAGCATCATGGAATTGGCGATGAAGGAAGGTTGATGATGAAGATGGCGACGATTTCCCCTCTTTGGAGCCCAGAACGGACTCCAGATCTGCCCTCCAGATGAAGAACAGGAGGTGGCGGCGCCTCCGTATCGTAAAACCTGATTAAGCGGACGAAACGGACTATATAGAGCTGGATTGAGAGGCGGTGGAGCTTTGTGGCCCCACAAGCCTGCTAGGCGCGGACAGGGGGGCCGCGCCTGGTGGGCTTGTGGGCTCACGGCTCTACTTTTCATAAATTCTAGAAAAATTCCATGGCAAAAAATTTCATACCAGGTGGGGCAGTATTTTTCATAAATTCCAGAAAAATTTTCTGTAAATTTTCAGGTCATCCCAAGAACTTTTATTTCTGCACAAAAAACAACACCATGGCAATTCTGGTGAAAACAATGTTAGTCCGGGTTAGTTCCATTCAAATCATGCAAATTAGAGTCTAAAACAAGGGCAAAAGAGTTCGGAAAAGTAGATACGACGGAGACGTATCAACTCCCCCAAGCTTAAAGCCTTGCTTGTCCTCAAGCAATTTAGTTGACAAACTGAAAGAGACAAAAGAAAAACTTTGACGAACTCTGTTTGATCTTGTTGTTGCCACTATGTCTAACTCATAACCAGAATTTCAGCAAGATCACAAGCAAACCACATAAGCAAATGACATCTAGGTCTCACGGTAAACTCATATCAATGGCATAATCAACTAGCGAGCAAATAATAATAAGTCTCAAACGTCAACACTTCAATCAAAACAATCATGAAGCAGTACGAACATATGGTATCTCGCTAGCTCTTTTTGAGACCGCAAGACATAAATGCAGAGCACCTTCAAAGACTAAGGGCTGACAAAACATGGTAATTCATGGCAAAGAAGATCCAGTCACAGTCATAATCAACACAGTTAAAAGCAAAGCATAAAAATGATAGAGGTGCTCTCTAATTGGTGATTTTATAAGAAGAGGATGACTCAACAGGAACATAAATAGACAGGCCCTTCACAGAGGGAAGCATTGATTTGCACAGGTGCCAGAGCTCAAGCTTTGAAAACAGAGATAATAAATTTGGGTGGCATGCTCTCATTGTCAACGCAGTGACTAAGAGTTCTCACCATCTTCCACGCTACACATGCTATAGGTGGTTCCCAAACAGAAAAGTAAAGTTTTGACTCCCCCACCACCAATCAATCACACTCCACGACTAGCCGAATACTCGGGTGCCGTCCATACCAACATCAATCCTGGGGGAATTTTGTTTGCAATTATCTTTCGATTTGAGCATGGAACTGGGAATTCCAATTACCGGCCCCTTTGTCGTGAATGATAGTGAATAAACACATATCGAGGATAAGACGCGTAGCATGGAAGATACTGATAGCCCCCTGTCACTACATGAGCGGTTCGGGCATGCAAAACAGATTATTTCTTGAAGATGTAGAGAGTGGCACATGCAAATTTACTTGGAACGGCAGGTAGATACCGCATATAGGTAGGTATGGTGGACTCATATGGAACAACTTTGGGTTTATGGAAGTGGATGCACAAGCAGTATTTCCGCTTAGTACAAGTGAAGGCTAGCAAAAGACTGGGAAGCGACCAACTAGAGAGCGACAATAGTCATCAAAATGCATTGAGATTAACTAACATTGAGTGCAAGCATGAGTAGGACATAAATCACCATGAACATGAATATCATAAAGGCTATGTTGATTTTGTTCCAACTATATGCATAAACATGCGCTAAGTCAAGCCACTTGAATCATTCAAAGGAGGATACCATACTATCATACTACATCATAGTCATCTCAACATTCATGTGGGCATCCAAGACAAACCATTATAAGCTCCTAGCTAAATAAGCAGGGCATCAGCAACTATGATCTCTAAGTTATCACTGCAAATATGTTTCTCTCACAACAAAGCTGATCTAGGAACAATGAGCTAGTCATATTTACAAAAACAAAATAGATCGAGTTCATACCAGCTTTTCCAGGCTCAGTCACTTCATCATAAATCGTCATTATTGCCTTTCACTTGCACTATCGAACAATGTGAACAATAATAAGAGTGCTCGTGCATTGGACTAAAGCTGGAATCTGCAGGCAAACACAAAGGAGAAGAAAAAGTAATATGGCTCTTTGACAGCTAAATAGGTATGCATGCGAGAGCCACTAAACATTATAACCATTATCTTCTACCTTGACCCAAAGAAAAAGAAAACTATTTACACGGGAAAGCTCCCAACAAGCAAAAGAAGAACAAGAAAATCTTTTTGGGTTTTTTTCAAACTAGATAGACACACGAAAAGAAAACGAGAAAAAGAAAATAAACTAGTATGGATGATACAGTGGCAAAGTGTGAACACCGACGAACAAAGTGAAAGCATAAGCAAGAATGTAAAGTCGGTGGGAAACACGTACTCCCCCAAGCTTAGGATTATGGCCTAAGTTGGTCTACTCCAAAGGAGGGAAATAACCAGCTCCGGGGTACTCCGGAGTGGACTGAGGATGCCACTGCTGTGTGAGCTCCTCTGGCTCCCACCAATAAACTGGCGTCTGGTACTCGACTGGTGGCTCGGGCACGGGCACCTGAGGTTAGGTTAAGCTCCAATATGTGTAGATGTCCGAGGAAATAAAAATGAACCTGCCTTCATGAAGATTGAACAAAGAAGGAGCAGGCAAAGTAATAGTCTCACGAGTACCCACACTAAATACCAGGTTATAAATCATCCTTCTATTTATATCTCTATCGAGAAAGTCATGTCGAACCATGCTATCATAATATAGATATCTCTCGGGAAGAAGAATCTCTTCTTCCTCATCTAGTCTATTAGGTATCTCAAAGTGTGTGGCAAGACGGGTAGCATAGATACGTAATACGTCCATTTTGCATCATGTTTTCATGTTGGTATTTATCACTTCTTTGGCTGTTATTTCACTTCACGGTACAACTCTTATGCCTTTCCTCTCTTATTTTGCAAGGTTTACATGAAGAGGGAGAATACCGACAACTGGAATTCTGGCCTTAAAGTGGAGCAAAGTTGAGATACCTATTCTGCGCAACTCAAAACGCCGTGAAAATCAACGGAGATTTTTTTCCCAATTTATCAAAAATACTTGGCCGAAGAAGTGCCACAGGGGCACCAGGGGGTGCCCACAAGCCTGCACTACATGGCCACACCCCCCAAGCCGCGCCATGGGGGCTTGTGGGCAGCCCACTGGACCACTGGCCCCCCTCTTTTGCTATATGGATGGTTTTGTCCAGGAAAAAAAATCAAAGTGTAGCTTTTTCGTGGTTTCGCCGCCGCCACGAGGCGGAACTTGAGTAGAACCAATCTAGAGCTCCGGCAGGACGATCCTGCCGGGGAAACTTCCCTCCCGGAGGGGGAAATCGTCGCCATCGTCATCACCAACACTCCTCTCATCGGAGGGGACTCGTCACCATCAACATCTTCATTAGCACCATCTCATCTCCAAACCCTAGTTCATCACTTGTAACCAATCTCCGTCTCGCGACTCCGATTGGTACTTGTAAAGTTGCTAGTAGTATTGATTACTCCTTGTATTTGATGCTAGTTGGATTATTTGGTGGAAGAGTTTATGTTCAGATCCTTGATGCTACTCATTACCTCTCTGGTCATGAATATGATTATGCTTTGTTAGTAGTTACTTTTGTTCCTGATGGACATGGGATAAGTCATGATAAGTCATGTGAATTTGCTATTCGTTCGGTAATTTGATATGTTGTATGTTGTTTTTCCTCTAGTGGTGGTATGTGAACGTCGACTACATAACACTTCACCATTATTTGGGCCTAGAGGAAGGCATTGGGAAGTAGTAATTAGATGATGGGTTGCTAGAGTGACAGAAGCTTAAACCCTAGTTTATGCGTTACTTCGTAAGGGGTTGATTTGGATCCACTAGTTTAATGCTATGGTTAGACTTTGTCTTAATTCTTCTTTCGTAGTTGTTGATGCTTGCGAGAGGGGTTAATCATAAGTGGGATTCTTGTCCAAGTAAGGGCAGTTCCCAAGCGCCGGTCCACCCACATATCAAACTATCAAAGTAACGAACGCGAATCATATGAACATGATGAAACTAGCATCACAGAAATTCCCGGGTGTCCTCGGGAGCATTTTTCCTCCTATAAGACTTTGTTCAGGCTTGTCCCTTTCTACAAAAGGGATTTCGCCACTTTGCTGCACTGTTGCTACTTTTGTTACTTGTTGCTTGCTACGAATCATCTCACCACACAATCACTTGTTACCGACAATTTTAGTGCGTGCTGATTTTTCCTTGCTGAAAACCACTTGTCAGATCCTTCTGCTCCTCGTTGGGTTCGATACTCTTACTTATCGAAAGGACTATGATTGATCCCCTATACTTGTGGGTCATCAATACTCCTTTCTGGCGCCGTTGCCGGGGAGTGGAGCTCCTTTGGTAAGTGGAAATTGGTAAGGAAACATTCATATAGCGTGCTGAAATTTGTTGTCACTTGTCACTATGGATACTAATCCTTTGAGGGGCTTGTTCGGGTATCTTCACCTCGAACGGAAGCATAGAGAGTTGATCCTCAAGATGCTGCACCTACTGAAATATTTTCTTTGAATTTCCTTCGGGTATGCTTGACAAACTAGTGGCTAATCCTTTTACAAGAGATGGAACATCACATCGAGACTTGCATCCGATCTATATAGATGAGGTTTGTGGTTTATTTAAGCTTGCAGGTGTGCCCGAGGATGAGGTCAAGAAGAAGGTCTTTCCTTTATCTTTGAAGGATAAGGCGTTGACATGGTATAGGCTATGTGATGATACTGGATCATGGGACTACAATCGGTTCAAATTGGAATTTCATCAAAAGTTTTATCCTATGCATTTAGAAGATCGTGATCGGAATTATATTTATAATTTTTGGCCTCGTGACAGAGAAAGCATCGCTCAAGCTTGGGGGAGGCTTAAATCAATTCTATATTCATGCCCCAATCATGAGCTCTCGAGAGAAATTATCATTCAGAACTTCTATGCTCGGCTTTCTCATGATGATCGCACCATGCTTGACACTTCTTGTACCGGTTCTTTTATGAAGAGAGATATTGACTTCAAATGGAATTTATTGGAGAGAATTAAACGCAACTCTGAAGATTGGGAGCTTGAAGAAGGTAAGGAGTCAGGTATGAATTTCTCTTTTGATTGCGTTAAATCCTTTGTTGAAACAAATACTTTTTGTGACTTTAGCGCTAAGTATGGACTTGACTCTGAGATAGTAGCTTCATTGTGTGAATCCTTTGCTGCTCATATTGATCTCCCCAAGGAGAAGTGGTTTAAATTTCATCCTCCTTTAGAAGTCAATGTAGTTAAACCCACTCCAATTGAAGAGAAAGTCATTGCCTATAATGATCCTGTGGTTCCCAATGCTTACATTGAGAAACCACCTTTCCCTGTTAGGATAAAGGATCATTCTAAAGCTTCAACTGTGATACGTCGAGGCTATATTAGAACACCTACACCCCCTGAGCAAGTTAGAGTTGAACCTGGCATTGCTATTATCAAAGATCTTCTGTCTTAAGAAGTTGAGGGACATAATATTCACTTATGTGAAGATGCTGCTAGAATTGATAAACCTCACGCTAGAGACAAACATAGGCTTGTTGTTGGCATGCCTGTGGTTTCTGTTAAGATAGGAGATCATTGCTATCATGGTTTATGTGACGTGGGTGCTAGTGTTAGTGCAATACCTCAATCCTTATATGATGAAATCAAAGATGAGATTGTACCCGTTGAGATAGAGCAGATTGATGTCACTATTCAGCTTGCCAATAGAGATACTATCTGCCCCTTGGGAATTGTTAGGGATGTTGAAGTCTTGTGTGGTAAAATGAAGTATCCTGCTGATTTCCTTGTTCTTGCAACCGCACAAGATAGATTTTGTCCCATCATATTTGGTAGACCTTTTCTCAATACTATCAATGCTCATATTGATTGTGAGAAGCAAACTGTCACTGTTGGCTTTGAAGGTGTGTCACATCAGTTCAATTTCTCCAAGTTTGGTAGACAACCTCATGAAAAGGAGTTGCCTAGTAGGGATGAAACTATTGCCTTAGCCTCTATTGCCGTGCCTCCTACTGATCCCTGTATACTTGCTTGAGCATGAAAATGATATGCATGTGGATGAAAGGGATGAGATAGATAGAGTTGTCTTAGAACAATATCCTATCCTTAAGAATCACTTGCCTGTTGAACTTCTTGGGGATCCACCTCCACCAAAGGGTGATCCTGTGTTCGAGCTTAAACAGTTGCCTGATACTCTTAAGTATGCCTATGTTGATGAAAAGGAGATATCCTATCATTATTAGTGCTAGCCTCTCGGAGCATGAAGAAAAGAAGTTGCTAAAAACTCTGAGGAAGCACCGTGGTGCTATAGGATATACTCTTGATGATCACAAGGGCATTAATCCCACTCTATGCCAGCACAAGATCAAAACTGATCCTGAATTCAAACCAGTTGCTGATCATCAAAGGAGATTAAATCCTAAGAGGAAAGAAGTAGTGAGAAAAGAAATATTAAAGCTCTTGGAAGCGGGTATTATCTATCCTGTTGCTCATAGCGATTGGGTGAGTCCGGTGCATTGCATTCCTAAGAAGGGAGGCATTACCGTTGTCCCTAATGATAAGTATAAATTGATCCCACGGAGGATTATTACTAGCTATAGGATGGTGATCGATTTTAGGAAATTGAATAGAGCCACTAGGAAAGATCATTACCCTTTGCCTTTTATCGACCAAATGCTAGAAAGGTTGTCCAAACACACACACTTCTGCTTTCTAGATGGTTATTCTGGTTTCTCCCAAATACCAATTGCACAATCTGATGAGGAGAAAACCACTTTCACCTGCCCTTTCGGTACCTTTGCTTATAGACGTATGCCCTTTGGCTTATGTAATGCACCTGCCACTTTTCAAAGATGTATGATGGCTATATTCTCTGACTTTTGTGAAAAGATTGTCGAGGCTTTCATGGATGACTTTTCCGTTTACGGGTCTTCTTTTGATGATTGCCTCAGCAACCTTCATCGAGTCTTACAGAGATGTAAAGACACCAATCTTGTCTTGAATTGGGAGAAGTGTCACTTTATGGTTAATGAAGGCATCATCTTAGGACATAAAACTTCTGAAAGAGGTATTGAAGTCGATAAGGCTAAGGTTGATGCAATCGAGAAAATGCCATACCCCACAGATATCAAGGGTATAAGAAGTTTCCTTGGTCATGCTGGTTTCTATAGAAGATTCATTAAAGACTTCTCTAAGATTTCTAGGCCTCTTACCAATCTCTTGCAGAAGGATATTCCTTTTGTCTTTGACGAGGATTGTGAGGAAGCCTTCGAAATACTTAAGAGGGCTTTGATAACTGCACCTATTGTTCAACCACCTGATTGGAACTTACCTTTTGACATCATGTGTGACACTAGTGATTATGTGGTTGGTGTTGTCCTAGGGAAAACAGTTGACAAGAAGTTGAATGTTATTCACTACGCTAGTAAAACTTTAGACAGTGCCCAAAGAAACTATGCCACTACAGAGAAGGAGTTTTTAGCAGTCGTGTTTGCATGTGAAAAGTTCAGGTCTTACATAGTTGATTCCAAAGTCACTATTCACACTGATCATGCTACTATTAAGTACCTCATGGAGAAGAAGGACGCTAAACCTAGACTTATCAGATGGGTTCTCTTGCTACAAAACATTTGATTTGCACGTTGTCGACAGAAAGGGTGCTGATAACCCAGTAGCAGATAACTTGTCTAGGTTTGAGAATGTTCTTGATGACCCACAACCTATTGATGATAGCTTTCCTGATGAGAAACTGAATGTCATCAATGCTTCACTTAGTGCACTGTGGTATGCTGATTATGCAAACTATATTGTTGCCAAATACATACCACCTAGTTTCACGTACCAGCAAAAGAAGAAATTCTTCTTTGACTTGAGACACTACTTTTGGGATGATCCTCACCTTTATAAGGAAGGAGTAGATGGTGTTATTAGACGTTGTGTACCTGAACATGAACATGGACAGATCCTACAGAAGTGTCACTCTAAGGCCTACGGAGGACACCATGCGGGAGATAGAACTGCACACAAGGTATTGCAATCAGGTTTCTATTGTCCCACTCTCGTCAAGGATGCCCGTAAGTTTGTCCTGTCTTGTGACGAATATCAGAGAATAGATAATATTAGCAAACGTCAGGAAATGCCTATAAACTATTCACTTGTCATTGAACCATTTGATGCCTGGGGCTTTGATTATATGGGACCTTTTCCAAAATCCAATGGGTATACTCACATCTTAGTTGTTGTTGATTACGTCACTAAGTGGGTAGAAGCTATCCCCACTAGTAGTGCTGATCACAACACCTCTATCAAGATGCTGAAAGAAGATATTTTCCCTAGATTTGGAGTACCTAGATATCTAATGACCGATGGTGGTTCAAACTTCATTCATGGTGCTTTCCGTAAAACGCTTGCTAAGTACGATATCAACCATAGAATTGTGTCACCCTATCACCCAGTCCAGTGGTCAAGTAGAGCTAAGTAATAGAGAGATTAAACTGATTCTGCAAAAGACTGTCAATAGGTCTAGAAAGAATTGGTCTAAGAAGCTCGATGATGCACTATGGGCTTATAGAACTGCCTATAAGACTCCCATGGGCATGTCTCCGTACAAAATGGTGTATGGGAAAGCATGACACTTACCTCTTGAGCTAGAGCATAAATCGTATTGCGCAATCAAAGATCTCAACTTTGATTTCAAACTTGCCGGTGAGAAGAGGTTATTTGACATTAGCTCGCTTGATGAGTGGAGAACTCAAGCATATGAGAATGCCAAGCTCTTCAAAGAGAAGGTTAAGATAGCTCTTCCGGTGCTATCAAGATCAACAACACGGAAGGTAATTGTCCGAGAGTGGTAAATGGGTAGAGAATCAAGCATTATATCTCAGGTACTCCCATAAATGTTGAAAGCAATATCATCAATACCATAACTCCGGAAGAATGCCTAAGGGATATTTATCAGCCTGTTAAAGACTCCGAAAATGAAGAAGCATGTGATTTGGTAAGAAAACAGAGTCCAAAACTTTTCCAATAGGAAATTTTCTCCGCTTTGGAATTTTTGAAAAAATACAAAAGTTGCAAGTAGTTGGGAAAGTGCGCGAGGAGGCGACAAGCCTGCACGGCGTGGGCCCACCCCCTGGCCGCGCCGTGAGGGCTTGTGGCCACGTCGTGCGCCTCCCGGACTATTTTTCGTGCAGGGTACTCCTTCTGGTGTGGAAAAACCATTATATATACTTCCGTTTGGTCTGACCCCTGCATCATGCAGATTTCCTCTGTTTTTCGTTTCGAGCGTGTTTTCTGCCGCAGATTTAGAGCAAGATGTCATCCCAGGAATCTGTGGGGGAGAACAATATCCATCAAATCTATGGAGAAGTTCATGCTGATCTGAAAAGGATGGAGGTCATGGAGGCTAAGGAAAGGCTACCTAAAGAAACCAAGGGCAAAGCTAAGGAGAAGGATCAGGCATGGGACGAAGTGCAATCTGTGCTCAACAAGGAAGAATTTGAAGAAGTGGATTTCTTCCAACCCTACCTCCACCTATAGTCTCCATCTTTGATTGAACTATTGAGGTTTCGTGAAACAACTCGTGCTCGCAATATTTGTCTCACTCGTGAAGTTGTTTTGGTGGAAAAACATATCGCAGATCTCCAAGGTATAAATCAAAGATTAATGGCCCTCTTGGAGTCAAAGACTGCAACTACTCCACCATCACCACCAAAGGAAGACAACTGAGCATTAGTATGGGCAATCCCCTTGGCATGTGCCAAGCTTGGGGGAGTTCCCCGGTATCGTATCACCATCACATCTTTTGCCTTTACCTTTGTTTTAGTTTTCCTTTTCAGTTTTCTCTTTCTCTAGTAGTTTAAAAGTCTTAGGGTTTTAGTCTTGAGTTTTGCTTTGTGTCACCCCCGATGTATTCTTGCTCATGATCCTTATAGTAAAGAGTGTCTTGGTTGAAGGGATTTGCCTCTTGCCATGATCAAACGAGTGAGATTAGAAAAAAAGCATGTAAGATCATGTAATGATCTTATGGGAAGTGATGGCTTCACATATAAAAAGAATGAGGATTGAAACTTGTTGAGGGTAGGCAAACGTAGACCTTGGTCATGGTTGAAATTAATAGGAAGTGATAAAGAAGGAGAGATTCACATATAAATATATCATCTCTGACACCATCTATGATTGTGAACACTCACTAAACTATTACGTGCCTAGAAGTAGATGTTGTACAAGGAAGACAACATAATGAATTGTGTTTGCTTGGCTCTGAACAATGTTATATGATTAGAGATCCCTTAGCATGTGACAATTTCTTCCACCTCACATTAGCCAAAACTCCCGGACCAAGTAGAGATACTACATGTGCATCCATAAACCTTCAAACCAGTTTTGCCATGAGTGTCCACCATACCTACCTATGGATTGAATAAGATCCGTCAAGTAAGTTGTCATCGCTGCAAGCAAGAAAAAGTGCTCTCTAATATGTATGATCTATTAATGTGTGGAAAATAAGCTTTATACGAACCTGTGATGAGGAAGACATAAAAGCGACAGACTGCAGAATAAAGTTCTTTATCACAGGGGGCAATATAAAGTGACGTTCCTCCGCACTAAGAGGACACACATCCATACCTCAAAACCGCATGACAACCTCTGCTTCCCTCTATGAAGGGCCTATCTTGTACATTTACTTTTTGCCCCTGAAAGAGTAATGGTGATATTCACCAATTCCTTATTTTTCCTTTGTCTTGGCTACCGTCACATGCTTGGGAGAGATCTATATTCATATGTCAACTTGGAGGTAAGTATTCATGAATTATTATTGTTGACATTACCTTTGAGGTAAGCAGTTGGGAGGCAAAACTGTAAGCCCCTATCTTTCTCTGTGTCCAGCTGAAACTTTGATCTCATGAGTACCACATGAGTTGTAGCAATTGTAGAGAACGAAAGAATGGTTGAGTATGTGGATTTGCTTTACAAGCTCTTATTGACTCTTTCTGGTGTTGTGATAAATTGCAATTGCTTCAATGACTAAAGGCTATCGGTTGTTACTTCTCGGTAAGGTTCTTGACCCATGCTTTACTTTGTGAAGGAATTATCACTTTAGCATGAGAGATTATATGTTGGTATTGCTTTCTGATCTTGATCATGATGCATGCATGTTCGTATCTTGTTTTTTCGACACCTCTCTCCATAAACATGTGGACATATTTATTGAGCTAGGCTTTCGCTTGAGGAAAGCGAGGTCTAAGCTTGGGGGAGTTGATACGTCCATTTTGCATCATGTATTCATGTTGATATTTATCGCTTCTTTGGCTGTTATTTCACTTCACGGTACAATTCTTATGCCTTTTCTCTCTTATTTTGCAAGGTTTACATGAAGAGGGAGAATATCGTCAACTGGAATTCTGGCCTGAAAGTGGAGCAAAGTTGAGATACCTATTCTGCGCAACTCAAAATGCCGTGAAAATCAACGGAGATTTTTTTCCCAATTTATCAAAAATACTGGGCCAAAGAAGTGCCAGAGGGGCACCAGGGGGTGCCCACAAGCCTGCACGGCGCGGCCACCCCTAGGCCGTGCCATGGGGGCTTGTGGGCAGCCCACTGGCCCACTGGCCCCCCTCTTTTGCTATATGGATGGTTTCGTCTAGGAAAAAAAATCAGAGGGGAGCTTTTTCGTGGTTTCGCCGCCGTCACGAGGCGAAACTTAAGCAGAACCAATCTAGAGCTCCGGCAGGACGATCCTGCCGGGGAAACTTCCGTCCCGGAGGTGGAAATCGTCGCCATCGTCATCACCAACACTCCTCTCATCAGAGGGGACTCGTCACCATCAACATTTTCATCAGCACCATCTCATCTCCAAACCCTAGTTCATCACTTGTAACCAATCTCCGTCTCGCGACTCCGATTGGTACTTGTAAGGTTGCTAGTAGTGTTGATTACTCCTTCTAGTTGATGCTAGTTTGATTATTTGGTGGAAAAGTTCATGTTCAGATCCTTGATGCTACTCATTACCTCTCTGGTCATGAATATGATTATGCTTTCTGAGTAGTTACTTTTGTTTTTGAGGACATGGGATAAGCCATGCTAATAGTAGTCATGTGAATTTGGTATTCGTTCGGTAATTTGATATGTTGTATGTTGTTTTTCCTCTAGTGGTGTTATGTGAACATCGTCTACATACACTTCACCGTTATTTGGGCCTAGAGGAAGGCATTGGGAAGTAGTAAGTAGATGATGGGTTGCTAGAGTGACAAAAGCTTAAACCCTAGTTTATGCGTTACTTCGTAAGGGGCTGATTTGGATCCACTAGTTTAATGCTATGGTTAGACTTTGTCTTAATTCTTCTTTCATAGTTGCGGATGCTTGCGAGAGGGGTTAATCATAAGTGGGATGCTTGTCCAAGTAAGGGCAGTACCCAAGCGCCGGTCCACCCACATATCAAACTATCAAAGTTAGGAACGCGAATCATATGAACATGATGAAACTAGCATGACAGAAATTCCCGTGTGCCCTCGGGAGCGTTTTTCCTCCTATAAGACTTTGTTCAGGCTTGTCCCTTGCTACAAAATGGATTGGGCCACTTTGCTGCACCGTTTCTACTTTTGTTACTTGTTGCTTGCTATGAATCATCTCAACACACAATCACTTGTTACCGACAATTTCAGTGCCTCCACATTTTGCCTTGCTGAAAACCACTTGTCAGATCCTTCAGCTCCTCGTTGGGTTCGACACGCTTACTTATCGAAAGGACTACGATTGATCCCCTATACTTGTGGGTCATCAATACCTCCATAGACAACACCTTTAGAACGGTTCATGTTCAACCATTGAGCTACTATAGCGCCCAAGCTATAAGTTTTATTGTTATAAAGGGCTTCGCGCAAGACAGCAAGATCTGGGGAACTAAGTGACCCAGCTTTCCCACAGCCAATCAAACATTTTCCCATGAATAATGAGAAGTACCGAAGCACAAGACACTCCTCTCTCCTCTCATACAACAATTGTATCGATGAAAGCCTCCAAGTCTCGTGGACGAGGTTCATGAATATCCCCAACGTAAGGTAATTTACAAACATTGCAAAAATCCTGGAGTGACATGCGCTCGGAGATATCATAAAGTTTGAACTCAACCATAGGAGGATTCTTCCTCGGATAGAAGTTAAAGCTTTGTACGAAGATATTATTGAGGAGGAGGTATTGTGGACACTTACCTTAAACAAAGGCGGTAAGGCGTGCGTTCTCCACCGAGTAGTAAAAGTCCTCATAAAGTCCGGCGACGTGTAAGAACACATCGCTTGGCCACTCGCACGCTCGAACTTCTGCGACTTGAGGGACCGGATACTTGAGCTTCTTCTCACTTCCATCATCCTTGGGGTCACGGCTTGAAGAGCCTCTTAAGAACCTCCTCATCTTTTCCCTTTTCTATCTCTAAAAATTTCTGAAATTTTTAGTGACTCTAAGGAAAAGGGAATAAGGCTCAACAAAACTCATAGCCACTACTCCAATAAGTTCCTAGAGGCCATATTACGCATCAAAACTGCTTGGGACCAGCTAAAATTAGCATGCAAAGCTCAAGAAGATGGTCACCAAGGCAGCAAAAATACGCGATGTATAAGGCACTAGAGCAAAAACTAATTGGACCAATGGAGGAGTCACTTACCAAGGAGTAATTTCCCCAAAACAATTCGGAGAATGGTGCTTTGAGCAAAGAGATCGAAAATCCCAGCAAGAGGAGCAAGAACACGGGTTTGAGCTGCAAAACAATTTTTTCTAGAGGTAGGAGAAGCAAATGGGATCCAGAATGAGTGGAGAGGGTGCACGTGGGCCCCACAAGCCACGTAGGCGCGGCCAGGGGGGGGGGGCCCGCGCCTCCAAGGCTTGTGTCCCACTAGTGCAGCCCCAGACTAGCTCTTCGTCTTAGTATTTTTCAAAAAATCCAGAAAAATCATACTTGATTTTCAGGACGTTCAGAGAACTTTTATTTTCAGGGTACTTTTCTACTCGACGCTAAAACAGAAAACAGGGAAAACTAAACTAAATCTATCATTTTTCTTCTAAGCAACCAAAGGTGAAAGTTTGGAACAGAGGTTTGTGACTCCTCGATTCATCCATCTCATGGTCATCGAAAGAAATCCATCAATGAGGTTGATCAAGTCTCCTCGACAAACCTTTTCGAATCGCGAAAGAAGAAGGAGAATTCTCGAATAACCACTAGGTCATCTCAATGGGGATGTGTATTTCCACAACAAGCAAATCATACTTCGTCTTAACAGGAGGAATAGGGCATTGAAAGCTCCCAATTCGAATCGATGAAGTTTTTTCAATAGCATTGATGTAATGTACGCGATATTGTTTCTTCGGAAAGTGCACTGTATGCTCATTACCGTTGACATGGAAAGTGACATTGCCTTTGTTGCAATCTATAACAGCCCCTGCAGTGTTTAAAAAGGGTCTTCCGAGGATGACCGCCATGGCATCGTCCTTGGGAATATCCAAGATAACAAAGTCTATTAAGATAGTGACATTAGCAACCACAACAGGCACATCCTCGCAAATGTTGATAGGGAAAGCAGTTGATTGATCGGCCATTTGCAAAGAGATTTCAGTGGGTGTCAACTTATCCAGTTCAAGTCTACGATAAAGAGAGAGAGGCATAACACTAACACCGGCTCCAAGGTTGCATAAAGTAGTTCTAGCGTAGTTACCATTAATGGAGCAAGGTATAGTGGGCACACCGGGATCACCTAGTTTCTTGGGAGTTCCACCCTTGAAGGTATAATTAGCAAGCATGGTGGAAATCTCAACCTCAGGTATCCTCCTCTTATTAGACACAATATCTTTCATGTACTTAGCATACAGAGACATTTTGAGCATATCTGTCAAATGCATTTGCAGAAATACATGTCTGATCATTTCAACAAATCGCTGAAAATCCTCATCATCCTTTTTCTTGGATGGTTTGGGATGAAATGGCATGGGTTTCTGAACCCATGGTTCCCTTTCTTTACCATGCTTCCTAGAAGTGAAGTCATTCTTATCATAACTTCTATTCTTAGGTTGTGCGTTATCAAGATCAACAAGTTCAATCTCCACATCCTTATCATTGCTAGTTTGAGCATCATCATGAACATCACTATTGATATTATCATTAGGCTCATGTTCATCACCAGATTGCGTTTCAGCATCAGAGACATAGACACCGTTGGGACTCTCAGGCATAGCAGCAACAGGGTTGCTAGCGTGCAGGTTCCTATCATCTTTCTTCCTCTTCCTAGGATGACTAGGTGCATCAGCGCTAACTCCTTGAGAATCTTGTTCAATTCTCTTCGGATGACCCTCAGGATACAAATGTTCCTGGGTCATTCTACCGCCTCTGGTGATGAGTCTAACGGAATTGTCATTCAGCTCATTGAGAAGTCATTCTAAGCTTTAAGTACTTGTTCTACCTGAGTGGTAACCATAGAGGCATGTTTACTCAGAAGCTTAAGATCATTGACATTTCTGTCCACACAAGCACTTAAATGACTAAGCATACGAGCATTCTGTTCCAATTGTCTGCAAACATAATCATTGAAACTCTGTTGTTTGGCAACAAAGTTATCAAATTCATCCAGGCATAGGCGAGCAGGTTTATCAAAAGGAATATCACTCTCATCAAACCTACGCAGAGAATTTACTTCTACTACCTGTATCGGGTTATCAAGACCGTGGATCTCTTCGATAGGTGGTAGATTTTTGACATCTTTAGATTTAATGCCTTTCTCTTGCATAGATTTCTTAGCTTCTTTCATATCTTCAGGACTGAGGAATAGAATACCTCTTTTCTTCTGAGTTGGCTTAGGAGGTGGTTCGGGAATAGTCCAAGCATTCTCATTGCACAAGATGTTATTCAGTAGAATCTCAGCTTATTCTACAGTTCGTTCCCTAAAAACACAACCAGCACAACTATCTAGGTGGTCTTTGGAAGCATCGGTAAGTCCATTATAGAAGTTATCAAGTATTTCATTCTTCTCAATAGGGTGATCAGGCAAAGCATTCAGCAGCTGGACGAGCCTCCCCAAGCTTGTGAGAGACTCTCTTCTTCAGCTTGAGCAAAGTTGTATATTTCCTGCAAGGTAACTTACTTCTTATGGGCAGGGAAATATTTTTCACAGAAGTAGTAGACCATATCCTGGGGGCTAGGCACACAACCAGGAGCAAGAGAAGTGAACCAGGTCTTAGCATCATCCTTTAGCGAGAAAGGAAACAGCTTGAGGATATAGTAGTGGTAGATCTTTTCCTCACTCGTGAATAGGGTGGCTATATCGTGCAGTTTGGTAAGATGGGCTACAGCCGTTTCGGACTCATAACCGTGAAAAGGATCAGATTTGACCAGAGTGATTAACTCAGGGTCGACAGAGAATTCATAATCCTTATCGATCACAAAGATAGGCGAAGTAGCAAACTTCGGGTTGTATTCCATCCTAGAGTTTAGAGATTTTTGTTTCCACTTGCGTAGTAATTTCTCAACATCATAGCTATCCTTACACGCAAGAAAATCCTGAGCTATCTCTCCCTTCATAACATAACACTCAGGCATAACAAGCAATTCAGGCATAATAGCAGGTTCTACTTCAATACTATCAACAGTTTGAGAAGTATCATCACATCTAGCAGCAACTCTAGCAATTTGTGCATCAAGGAATGCACCAAGTGGCAAAGAAGTATCAATAATAGCATCATTAGGCAAAGTAGTATCAAGCAGGGCATCATCAGGCAAAGCAGTATCAAGCATGGCATCGTCATAAGCATCATGGGCAGTAGAAGTAGCATCATCAAGCACAGGCGACATATCAAGATTTCTAGCAGGAGGTGGTGTCGCAAACTTACTCATAACTGAAGGTGAATGAAGTGCAGAGCTAGATGGCAGTTCCTTACCTGTCCTCGTGGTTGAGGGAAAGACTTTAGTTCTTGGATCTATCGGATTCCTCATAGTGACCAGCAGACGTAAATCCCAAGTGACTCAGAGAATATAGTTGTGCCTCCCCAACAACGGCGCCAGAAAATAGCACATTGACGGGAGAATATTCTTGACTTGGCTTCCCCGGCAACGGCGCCAGAAAAATAGTGTTGATAACCCACAAGTATAGGGGATCGCAACAGTTTTCGAGGGTAGAGTATTCAACCCAAATTTATTGATTCGACTCAAGGGGCAGCGAAAGAATATTCTCAACTATTAGCACTTGAGTTGTCAATTCAACCACACCTGAAAGATTTAGTATCGCAACAAAGTATCAGTAGCAAGGTAGGATGATAGCAGGAGTAACAACAGTAACCAGTAGCAGCAAAGTGATAGGAGTAGCAACAGAGTAACAGTAGCAGCATCAACAGTAGTAGCGGCAAAGGAGCGTAGCAAGGACCAGTAGTAAAAAGCTCGTAGGCATTGGATCGGTCATGGATGATTATGCCGGATGCTATTCATCATGTAACAGTTATAACACGAAGAGATATGTAACTAGCTCCCGTTCGTCAATCTAATGTAGGCATGTATTCCGTATGTAGTCATACGTGCTTAGGGAAAAGAACTTGCATGACATCTATTGTCCATCACTCCCGTGGCAGCGGGGTCCTAATGGAAACTACGGGATATTAAGGTTCTCCTTTTATTAAAGAACCGGACCAACGCATTAACACTTGGTGAATACATGAACTCCTCATACTATGGTCATCTCCGGGAGTGGTTTCGGCTATTGTCACTCCGGGGTTGCCGGGTCATTACACATAGTAGGTGACTACAACTTGCAAGACAGGATCTAAAACACACATATATTGGCGACAACATAATAGGTTCAGATCTGAAATCATGGCACTCGGGCCCTAGTGACAAGCATTAAGCATGGCAAAGTAGTAGCAACATCAATCTCAGAACGTAGTGGATACTAGGGATCAATCCCTGTCAAAACTAACTCGATTACATGATAGATCTCATCCAACCCATCACCGTCCAACAAGCCTACGATGAGATTACTCACGAACGGTGAAGAGCATCATGGAATTGGCGATGAAAGGAAGGTTGATGATGACGATGGCGACGATTTCCCCTCTCTGGAGCCCATAACGGACTCCAGATCTGCCCTCCAGATGAAGAACGGGAGGTGGCGGCGCCTCCGTATCGTAAAACGCGATGAACTCTTCTCCTTGATTTTTTCCGGACGAAACGGACTATACAGAGCTGGATTAAGAGGTGGTGGAGCTTTGTGGGCCCCACAAGCCTGCCAGGCGCGGCCAGGGGAGCCCGCACCTGGTGGGCTTGTGCGCTCACGGCTCCACTTCCTCCATTGATTCTTGCGCCGGTATTTTCATAAATTCTAGAAAAATTCTCCGTAAATTTTCAGGTCATTCCGAGAACTTTTATTTCTGCGCAAAAACAACACCATGACAATTCTGCTGAAAACAACGTTAGTCCGGGTTAGTTCCATTCAAATCATCCAAAACAAGGGCAAAAGAGTTCGGAAAAGTAGATACGACGGAGACGTATCACTTACCACTGAAACTATCCTCAACTCATGTGATGATTGGACTTGAGCTAGTGGAATTGTATCATGAACCACTCAAATGACTAGAGAGATGTACTTTTTGAGTGGGAGTTTAGCAAGTAATTTGATCAGTTAAACTCTAATTATCTTGAACATAGTCTAAATCCACTTTGAAAATATTTGTGTTGTAGATCAATGGCTCACGCGACAGTCACCCAGAATTTTAATACGTTCCTAGAGAAAGCTAAGTTGAAAGATGATGGAAGCAACTTTGTAGACTAGGCTCGTAATCTTAAGTTGCTCCTGCAAGCTGGGAAGAAGTATTATGTCCTTAATGGTGCGCTAGGAGATGAACCAAGCGCCGCGGCTGACCAAGATGTTAAGAACGCTTGGTTAACGTGCAAGGAGGACTACTTAGTAGTTCAATGTGCAGTCTTGTATGGATTAGAGCCGGGACTTCAACGTCGCTTTGAGCGTCATGCAGCATATGATATGTTCTAGGAGTTGAATTTTATCTTTCAGAAGAACGCTCGGATCGAGAGGTATGAGACCTCCAATAAATCCTATGCTTGCAAGATGGAGGAGAATTCCTGTGTCAATGAACATGTGCTCAAAACGTCTAGCGGAGCTGGGGATTGAACTCCCACAAGAGGCTATCACTGACAGAATTCTTCAATCACTGCCACCAAGCTATAAGGGCTTTGTGTTGAATTATAACATGCAAGGGATGAACAAGTCACCCGGAGAGTTATTCGCGATGCTGAAAGTCGCAGAGTCAGAACTCCTTAAAGAGCATCAAGTGTTGATGGTGAATAAGACCACTGGTTTCAAGAGAAACGGCAAAGGAAGGAAGGGTAATTCAAAGAAGAGCGGCAAGCCTGTTGCCAATCTGACGAAGAAACCCAAAGCTAGACCTAAGCCTGAAACGCAGTGCTATTATTGCAACGGTATGGGTCACTAGAAGCGCTACTGTCCCAAGTATCTGGTTGATAAGAAGGCGGCCAAGGAAAAATCAGGTATATTCGATATACATGTTATTGATGTGTACTTAACCAGCTCTCGTAGTAGTGCCTGGGTATTCGATACCGATTCTGTTGCTCATATTTGCAACTCGAAACATGAACTGCGGAATAAGTGAAGGATGGCGAAGGATAAAGTGACGATGCGCGTGGGAAATGGTTCCAAGGTTGATACAATCGCTGACGGCACACTTTCACTTCCGTTACCATCAGGATTAGTTATGAACTTAAATAAATGTTATTTAGTGCCTGCGTTAAGCATGAACATTATATCTGGATCTTGTTTATTGCGAGATGGTTACTCGTTTAAGTCAGAGGATAATGGTTGTTCTGTTTCTATGAGTAATATCTTTTATGGTCATGCACCCAGTGTGAGAAGATTGTTCATGTTGAATCTTGATAGTGATAATACACATATACATAACATTGAGACCAAAAAGGGTTAGAGTTAACAATGATAGCGCCATGTTTTTATGGCACTGTCGCTTAGGTCATATTGGTGTAAAGCGCATGAAGAAACTCCAAACCGTTGGACTTTTGGAGTCACTTGACTTTGATTCACTTGACACATGCGAACCATGCCTCATGGGCAAGATGACTAAAACTCCGTTCTCCGGAACAATGGAGCGTGCAAGTGACTTGTTGGAAATCATACATACCGATGTGTGTGGTCCGATGAGCGTGGAGGCACGCGGCGGCTATCGTTATTTTCTCACCTTCACTGACGATTGGAGTAGATATGGTTATGTCTACTTGATGAAGCACAAGTCTGAGACGTTTGAAAAGTTCAAACAATTTCAGAGTGAAGTCGAAAATAATCATAACAAGAAGATCAAGTTCCTACGGTCTGATCGTGGGGGTGAATATCTGAGTTTCGAGTTTGGTGCTCACTTAAAACAATGTGGAATTGTTTCACAGTTGACACCGCGTGGAACACCACAACGTAATGGTGTGTCCGAACGCCGTAATCGTACTTTATTAGAGATGGTGCGATCTATGTTGTCTCTTACTGATTTGCCGTTATCATTTTGGGGCTATGCATTAGAAACAGCTGCATTCATTTTAAATAGGGCACCATCAAAATCCGTTGAGACGACACCATACGAACTGTGGTATGGCAAAAGACCAAAGTTGTCGTTTCTTAAAGTTTGGGGATGTGATGCTTATGTCAAAAAGCTTCAGCCTGAAAAGTTGGAACCCAAAGCGGAAAAGTGCGTCTTCATAGGTTACCCAAAGGAGACAGTTGGGTATACCTTCTATCTCAAATCCGAGGGCAAAGTGTTTGTTGCTAAAAACGGAGCTTTTCTTGAGAAGGAGTTTCTCTCGAAAGAATTGAGTGGTAGGAAGATATAACTTGATGAGGTTGTCGAACCTCTAATTCCTCTTGATGGTGGCGCAGGGCAAGGGGAAACCCCTGTTGCTGCGGCACCGGTTGAGGAACAAGTTGTTGATGATGATCATGAAACTTCGGATCAAGTTACTGTCGGACCTCGCAGGTCGACTAGATCACGTACTGCTCCCGAGTGGTACAGTAATCCTGTCTTGACGATTATGTTGTTGGACAACAATGAACCTACGAATTATGAAGAAGCAATGGTGGGCCCGGATTCCAACAAATGGCTGGATGTCATGATGTCCGAGATAGGATCCATGTACGAGAACAAAGTGTGGACTTTAGAAGTACTACCTGAAGGCCGCAAGGCTATTCACAACAAATGGATCTGTAAGAAGAAGACAGACGCATACGGAATGTGACCGTTTATAAAGCTCGACTTGTGGCAAAGGGTTTTTCACAAGTTCAAGGAATTGACTACGATGAGACTTTCTCACCGGTAGTGATGCTTAAGTCTGTCCAAATCATGTTAGCAATAGCTGCCTTTTACGATTATGAAATCTGGCAGATGGATGTCAAAACGGCGTTCCTTAACGGTTTTCTTAAGGAAGACTTGTATATGACGCAACCTGAAGGTTTTGTCGATCCTAAGAATGCTAACAAAGTATGCAAGCTCCAGTGATCCATTTATGGACTGATGCAGGCATCTCGGAGTTGGAATAAGCGCTTTGATGAGGTGATCAAAGCATTTGGGTTTATACAAGTGGTTGGAGAATCTTGTATTTACAAGAAAGTGAGTGGGAGCTCTTTGGCATTTCTAATATTATATGTGGACGGCATATTGTTGATTGGAAACAACGTGGAGCTTTTGGAGAGCATAAAAGGTTACTTGAATAAAAGTTTCTCTATGAAGGACCGAGGAGAAGCTGCTTACATTCTAGGCATTAAGATCTATAGGGATAGATCGAAACACCTGATAGGACTTTCACAAAGCACATACCTTGATAATTTTTGAAGAAGTTCAAAATGGATCAGTCCAAGAAAGGGTTCTTGCCAGTATTACAAGGTATAAAATTGAGTAAGACTCAGTGCCCAGCAACTGCGGAAGATAGAAAGACAATGAGTTCCGTCCCCTACGCTTCAGCCGTAGGTTCTATCATGTATGCAATGTTGTGCACTAGACCAGACGTCAGCTTGGCCATAATTATGGTAGGCAGGTTTCAGAGTAATCCAGGAGTAGATCACTGGACGGCGGTCAAGAATATTCTGAAGTACATGAAAAGGACTAAGGAAATGTTTCTCGTGTATGGAGGTGACAAGGAGCTCGTCGTAAAAGGTTACGTCGACACAAGTTTTGACACAGATCCGGATGACTCTAAGTCTCAAACCGAATACGTGTTTATTCTTAATGGGGGTGTGGTAAGCTGGTGCAGTACCAAGTAGAGCGTCGTAGCAGATTCTCCATGTGAAGCGGAGTACATGGCTGCCTCGGAGGCCGCAAAAGAGGGTGTCTGTATGAAGCAGTTCATGACAGATCTTGGAGTTGTGCCAAGTTTACTCGATCCATTGACTCTGTTATGTGACTACACTGGTGCCATTGCCTTAGCAAAGGAACAAAGGTTTCACAAGAAGACCAGACACATCAAACGACGAATCAACCTCATCCGCGACTACGTCAAGGGAGAGGACGTGAATATTTGCAAAGTGCACACGGATCTGAATGTAGCAGACCCGCTGACTAAGCCTATTCCATGGGCAAAACATGATCAACACCAGAACTGTATGGGTGTTCAACTTTTTACAAGGTAAATCGCATGGCGATGTGAGGACTAGATTATTGACTCTAGTGCAAGTGGGAGACTGTTGGGAATATGCTCTAGAGGCAATGATAAATAGCTATTATTATATTTCCTGTTCGAATATAATCGTTTATTATCCATGCTATAATTATATTGAATGAAAACATAGATACATGTGTGGATAAATAGACACAACAATGTCCCTAGCAAGCCTCTAGTTGGCTAGCCAGTTGCTCAAGGATAGTCAAGGTTTTCTGACTATGTGCAAAGTGTTGTTGCTTGATGACTAGATCACATCATTAGGAGAATCATGTGATGGACTAGACCCAAACTATGAACGTAGCATATTGATCGTGTCATTTTATTGCTATTGTTTTCTACGTGTCAAGTACTTGTTCCTATGACCTTGAGATCATATAACCCACTAGCACCGGAGGGACGCCTTGTGTGTATCAAACGTCACAACGTAACTGGATGACTATAAAGGTGCTCTACAGGTATCTCCAAAGGTGTCCGTTGGGTTAGTATGGATCAAGACTGGGAGTAACTCCGTGTGACGGAGAGGTATCTCGGGGCCGTCTCGGTAATACAACATCACACACAAGCCTTGCAAGCAATGTGACTAAGTGTAAGTCATGGGATATTGTATTATGGAACGAGAAAAGAGACTTGCCGGTAACGAGATTCAGATAGGTATACGGATACCAACGATCGAATCTCGGGCAAGTAACATACCGGAGGACAAAGGGAATGACATACGGGATTGCCTGAATCCTTGACACTCAGCTTCAACCGATAAGTTATTCGGAGAATATGTAGGATCCAATATGGGCATCCAGGTCCCGCTATTGGATATTGAGCGAAGAGTACCTCGGGGCATGTCTGCATAGTTATCGAACCCGCAGGGTATGCACACTTAAGGTTCGGCGATGTTTAGTATAGTTGTGTTATATGTGTGGTTACCGAATATTGTTCGGAGTCCCGGATGAGATCACGGATGTCACGAGGGTTTTCGGAATGGTCCGGAGATGAAGATTGATATATAGGATGACCTCATTTGATTACCGAAAAGTTTTCGGGTATAACTGGGAATGTACCGGGAGTGACGAGTGGGTTCCGGATGTTCAACGGGGGGGGGGGGGGGGGGCAGCCCACCCGAGGGAAGCCCATAGGCCTTAGCCGTTCCGCAGCAGCCCTTAGTGGGCTGGTGGGACAGCCCATGAGGCCCTATGCGCACGAGATAAGAAATCAAAGGAAAAAGAAAGAAAAGAGGTGGGAAGGAACGGAAGGACTCCACCTTCCAATCCTAGTTGTACTAGGATTGGAGGTGGACTCCTCCACCTCCTGGGCCGGCGGGCTCTTGGGGTCTTGGACCCAAAGGCAAGTCTCCCGACCCCTCCTCCTATAGATAGTGAAGGTCTAGGGCTGATTTGAGAGAACTATGCCACGGCAACCCGACCACAAAACATCATGGTTTTTCCTCTAGATCGTATTTCTGCGGAGCTCGGGCGGAGCCGTGTAGGAGTAGATCCTTCACCACCACCGGAGCACCGTCACGCTCCCGGAGAACTCATCTACTTCTCTGTCTTGCTTTCTGGATAAAGAAGGCCGAGATCATTGTCGAGCTGTACGTGTGGTGAACGCGGAGGTGCCGTCCATTAGGCACTAGATCAGAGCAGATCGTGGGACGGATCGCGGGACGGTTCGTGGGACGGTTCGCGGGGCGGATCGAGGGACGTGAGGACGTTCCACTACATCAACCGCGTTTCTTAACGCTTCCTGTTGTGCGATCTACAAGGGTACGTAGATCCAAATCTCCTCTCGTAGATGGACATCACCATCATAGGTGTTCGTGCGCGTAGGAAATTTTTTGTTTCCCATGCGACGTTCCCCAACACTATTGACTTGGTTTGGCGAACTAGATTGATCTATCTTTAGTGAGAGGCGTGCGTTGTAGTGTGTTCAATCTCGTGGTGCTCCTTATACTAGTGGAAGAAAGAGACAAGACACATCTTTGTATTTTTTCCACTAAGGATAAAATTATGGGGTTGAATCATATTAATTGATTTATGTTTGTCGACATCATGTCATTGTTCTCCAAGCATTACTATGCTTTACTTAGTACTCTAGATGAATGTTGGATATCGGTCGATTGGTGGAGTAATGGTAGTAGATCAAGGCTGGAGTCAGTCTACTTGCTTATGAACGTGATTCCTATATATACACGATCATTGCTGTGAATAAATATCGCATAACTATGCACTTTTCTATAAATTGCCCAGGAGTAATTTGTTTACCCACCATATGCCTTCTTCGAGAGAGATGCCTTATGGCCCCCGGGTCTTTCCACATATATTAATTTAAAAAACTAAAAAATACCTTGTTGCCTTTTATTATTTTCATTTGATTTTAATATTTAATACATTCAAGTATATATCTACACTACTTATCTTCTTGCAAGTAACGAGTTCAAGAGGCTTAACAACCTTCTTGTCTGTGTTGGGTGCAAGTGTTTGCTTTTCTGTGTGTAGGCGCTAAAGACGGGAGTTGCATGGTCCTCCTATTGGTTTGATAACCTTGGTTCTCACTGAGGGAAATATTTATCTATACTATCGTGCAACATTTGTTCCTCTTCACGAAAAAACCCAACGCATATCACAAGTATTAGGAAGGATTTCTAGCACCGTTGCCGAGGAGTATCACCAACTTACTATCAAGTACCTTCGCAAAGATTAGCTTACACTTTTCTACTTATTATTTGTTGTCATATTCTGCTTGCTATAAAAATAAAAAATACAAAAATATCTACCTTTGCTAGTTTGCTCGTTGGCTTTCTTGACTTTCTAGTTCACTTGTCGTGCTTGTTACCTTGCCTACTTGATCACCATGTCTTAAGACAACACTAAATTGTATGACTTCACAAATACTAATAAAAATGATTTCATTAGTACTCCTGTACCACCCGCCACTTGTGCGAAGTTTTATGATATAATGCTGCTTTGCTGAATCTAGTTATGAAAGAACGATTTTGGGAAGTCCTAATGAGGATCCCTCTACTCATATCAATAACTTTGTTGAATTATGTGATATGCAACAGAAAATGAATATGGATAATAATGTGGTCAAATTAAAATTATTTCCATTTTCTTTACGTGATAAAGCTAAATCTTTGTTCTCATCTTTACCGCACAATATTATTGGAACATGGGATACATGTAAAGATAATCTTATTGTTGGAATTATGCCCTAGAGGCAATAATAAATATAGTTATTATTATTATTCCTGTATCAATATAATCGTTTATTATCCATGCTATAATTGTATTGAATGAAGAATCATTTACATGTGTGGATACATAGACAAAACACTGTCCCTAGCAAGCCTCTAGTTGGCTAGCCAGTTGATCAAAGATAGTCAGTGTCTTCTGATTATGAACAAGGTGTTGTTGCTTGATAACTGGATCACGTCATTAGGAGAATCACGTGATGGACTAGACCCAAACTAATAGACGTAGCATGTTGATCATGTCATTTTGTTGCTACTGTTTTCTGCGTGTCAAGTATTTGTTCCTATGACCATGAGATCATATAACTCACTAACACCGGAGGAATACTTTGTGTGTATCAAACGTCGCAACGTAACTGGGTGACTATAAAGATGCTCTAGAGGTATCTCCGAAGGTGTTCGTTGAGTTAGAATGGATCAAGACTGGGATTTGTCACTCCGTGTGACGGAGAGGTATCTCGGGGCCCACTCGGTAATACAACATCACACACAAGCCTTGCAAGCAATGTGACTTAGTGTAAGTTGCGGGAGTTGTATTATGGAACGAGTAAAGAGACTTGCGAGTAAACGAGATTGAAATAGGTATGCGGATACTGACGATCGAATCTCGGGCAAGTAACATACCGAAGGACAAAGGGAATGACATACGGGATTATATGAATCCTTGGCACTGAGGTTCAAACGGTAAGATCTTCGTAGAATATGTAGGATCCAATATGGGCATCCAGGTCCCGCTATTGGATATTAACCGAGGAGTCTCTTGGGTCATGTCTACATAGTTCTCGAACCCGCAGGGTCTGCACACTTAAGGTTCGACGTTGTTTTATGCGTATTCGAGTTATATGGTTGGTTACCGAATGTTGTTCAGAGTCCCGGATGAGATCACGGACGTCACGAGGTTTCCGGAATGGTCCGGAAACACAGATTGATATATAGGATGACCTCATTTGATTACCGGAAAGTTTTCGGAGTTACCGGGAATGTACCGGGAATGACGAATGGGTTCCGGGAGTTCACCGGGGAGGCAACCCACCCCGGGGAAGCCCATAGGCCTTGGGGGTTGCACACCAGCCCTTAGTGGACTGGTGGGACAGCCCAAGAAGGCCCTATGCGCCATAGGAATAAAATCGAAGAGAAAAAAAAAGGAGGAGGTGGGAAAGGAAAGAAGGACTCCACCCACCAAACCAAGTAGGACTCGGTTTGGGGGGGAGACCTTCCCCCCTTGGCTCGGCCGACCCCCTTGGGGCTCCTTGAGCCCCAAGGCAAGGCTCCCCCTCTCCCACCTATATATACGGAGGTTTTAGGGCTGATTTGAGATGACTTTTCCACGGCAGCCCGACCACATACCTCCACGGTTTTTCCTCTAGATCGCGTTTCTGCGGAGCTCGGGCGGAGCCCTGCTGAGACAAGATCATCACCAACCTCCGGAGCACCGTCATGCTGCCGGAGAACTCTTCTACCTGTCCATCTCTCTTGCTGGATCAAGAAGTCCGAGATCATCATCGAGCTGTACGTGTGCTGAACGCGGAGGTGCCGTCCGTTCGACACTAGATTGTGGGACTGATCGCGGGACGGTTCGCGGGGCGGATCGAGGGACGTGAGGACGTTCCACTACATCAACCGCGTTCACTAACGCTTCTGCTGTACGGTATACAAGGGTACGTAGATCACACATCCCCTCTCGTAGATGGACATCACCATGATAGGTCTTCGTGCGCGTAGGAAATTTTTTGTTTCCCATGCGACGTTCCCCAACAGTGGCATCATGAGCTAGGTTCATGCGTAGATGTATTCTCGAGTAGAACACAAAAGTTTTTGTGGGCGGTGATGTGCGTTTTACTGCCCTCCTTAGTATTTTCTTGATTCCGCGGTATTGTTGGATTGAAGCGGCTTGGACCGACATTACTTGTACGCTTACGAGAGACTGTTTTTATCGCTACGAGTAACCCCGTTGCTCAAAGATGACTGGCAAGTGTCAGTTTCACCAACTTTAGTTGAATCGGATTTGACCGAGGAGGTCCTTGGATGAGGTTAAATAGCAACTCATATATCTCCGTTGTGGTGTTTGCGTAAGTAAGATGCGATCCTACTAGATACCCATGGTCACCACGTAAAACATGCAACAACAAAATTAGAGGACGTCTAACTTGTTTTTGCAGGGTATGCTTGTGATGTGATATGGCCAACGATGTGATGTGATATATTGGATGTATGAGATGATCATGTTGTAATAGATAATATCGACTTGCACGTCGATGGTAAGGCAACCGGCAGGAGCCATAGGGTTGTCTTTAAACTAACGTTTGTTCTTGCAGATGCGTTTACTATTTTGCTAGGATGTAGCTTTAGTAGTAATAGCATGAGTAGCACGACAACCCCGATGGCGACATGTTGATGGAGATCATGGTGTGGCACCGGTGACAAGAAGATCGTGCTGGTGCTTTGGTGATGGAGATCAAGGAGCACGTGATGATGGCCATATCATGTCAGTTATGAATTGCATGTGATGTTAATCCTTTTATGCACCTTATTTTGCTTAGAACGACGGTAGCATTATGAGGTGATCTCTCACTAAAATTTCAAGACGAAATTGTGTTCTCCCCGACTGTGCACCGTTGCTACAGTTCGTCGTTTCGAGACACCACGTGAAGATCGGGTGTGATAGACTCAACGTTCACATACAACGGGTGCAAAACAGTTGCGCACGCGGAACACTCGGGTTAAGCTTGACGAGCCTAGCATGTGCAGACATGGCCTCGGAACACATGTGACCGAAAGGTCGATCATGAATCATATAGATGATATGATTAGCATAGGGATGCTTACCAGTGAAACTATGCTCAACTCACGTGATGATCGGACTTGAGCTAGTGTAAGTGGATCATGAACCACTCAAATGACTAGAGAGATGTACTTTTTGAGTGGGGGTTTAGCGAATAATTTGATTAAGTTAAACTCTAATTATCTTGAACATAGTCTAAGTCCACTTTGAATATATTTGTGTTGTAGATCATGGCTCACGCGACAGTCACCCTGAATTTTAATACATTCCTAGAGAAAGCTAAGTTGAAAGATGATGGAAGCAACTTTGTAGACTGGGCTTGTAATATTAAGCTAATCTTACAAGCTGGGAAGAAGGATTATGTCCTTAATGCTGCGCTACGAGATGAACCACCCGCTACGGCTGATTAGGATGTCAAGAACGCTTGGTTAGCACGTAAGGAGGACTACTCAGTAGTTCAATGTGCAGTCTTGTATGGCTTAGAACCGGGACTTCAACGTCGCTTTGAGCGTCATGGAGAATTTCAGATGTTCGAGGAGTTGAAGTCTATCTTTCAGAAGAACGCCCGGATCGAGAGGTATGAGACCTCCGATAAATTCTATGCTTGCAAGATGGAGGAGAACTCGTTTGTCAGTGAACATGTGCTCAAAATGTCTGGGTACTCAAACCGTCTAGCTGAGCTGGGGATTGAACTCCCGCAAGAGGCTATCACTGACAGAATCCTTCAATCACTGCCGTCAAGCTATAAAGGCTTTGTGTTGAACTACAACATGCAAGGGATGAACAAGTCTCCGGCGAGTTGTTTGCGATGCTGAAAGTCGCAGAGTCTGAACTCCGTAAAGAGCATCAAGTGTTGATGGTGAATAAGACCACTAGTTTCAAGAGAAACTGCAAAGGCAAGAAGGGTAATTCAAAGAAGAGCGGCAAGCGTGTTGCCAATCCGACGAAGAAACCCAAAGCTGGACCTAAGCCTGAAAGAGAGTGTTACTATTGCAAGGGTATGGGTCACTGGAAGCGCAATTGCCCCAAGTATCTGGCAGATAAGAAGGCAGCCAAAGAAAAGTCAGGTATATTTGATATACATGTTATTGATGTGTACTTAACCGGCTCTCGTAGTAGTGCCTGGGTATTCGATACCGGTTCTGTTGCTCATATTTGCAACTCGAAATAAGAACTGCGAAATAGACGAAGCCTGGCGAAAGATGAAGTGACGATGCGCGTAGGAAATGGTTCCAAGGTTGATGCAATCGCCGTCGGCACAGTTTCACTTCAGTTACCATCAAGATTAGTTATGAACTTGAATCATTGTTATTTAGTGCCTGCGTTGAGCATGAACATTATATCTGGATCTTGTTTATTGCGAGACGGTTACTCTTTTAAGTCAGAGAATAATGGTTGTTCTATTTCTATGAGTAACATCTTTTATGGTCATGCACCCAGTGTGAAAGGATTGTTCATATTGAATCTTGATAGCGATATACACATACATAACATTGAGACCAAAAGAGTTAGAGTTAACAATGATAGCGCCATATTTTTGTGGCACTGCCGCTTAGGTCATATTGGTGTAAAGCGCATGAAGAAACTCCATGCCGATGGACTTTTGGAGTCACTTGACTTTGATTCACTTGACACGTGCGAACCATGCCTCATGGGTAAGATGACTAAAACTCCGTTCTCCGGAACAATGGAGCGTGCAAGTGACTTGTTGGAAATCATACATACTGATGTGTGTGGTCCGATGAGCGTAGAGGCACGCGGCGGATATCGTTATTTTCTCACCTTCACTGACGATTTGAGTAGATATGGTTATGTCTACTTAATGAAGCACAAGTCTGAAACATTTGAAAAGTTCAAGCAATTTCAGAGTGAAGTTGAAAATCATCGTAACAAGAAGATCAAGTTCCTACGGTCTGATCGTGGGGGTGAATATCTGAGTCTCGAGTTTCGTGCTCACTTAAGACAATGTGGAATTGTTTCACAGTTGACACCGCCTGGAACACCACAGCGTAATGGTGTGTCCGAACGTCGTAATCGTACTTTATTAGAGATGGTGCGATCTATGATGTCTCTTACCGATTTGCCGTTATTGTTTTGGGGTTATGCATTAGAAACAGCTGCATTCACTTTAAATAGGGCACCATCAAAATCCGTTGAGACGACACCATACGAACTGTGGTATGGCAAAAGGCCAAAGTTGTCATTTCTTAAAGTTTGGGGATGTGATGCTTATGTCAAAAAGCTTCAGCCTGAAAAGCTGGAACCCAAAGTGGAAAGGTGCGTCTTCATAGGTTACCCAAAAGAGACAGTTGGGTACACCTTTTATCTCAAATCCGAGGGCAAAGTGTTTGTTGCTAAAAACGGAGCTTTTCTCGAGGAGTTTCTTTCGAGAGAATTGAGTGGGAGGAAGATAGAACTTGACGAGGTAGTCAAACCTCTCATCCCTCTGGATGGTGGCGCAGGGCAAGGGGAAACCTTTGTCGTTGCGACGCCGGTTGAGGAGGAAGTTAATGATAATGATCATGAAACTCCGGTTCAAGTTTCTGTCGAACCACGCAGGTCGACGAGACCACGTGCTGCTCCAGAGTGGTACGGTAATCCCTTCTTATCAATCATGTTGTTGGACAACAATGAACCTGCAAATTATGAAGAAGCAATGGTGGGCCCAGATTCCAACAAATGGCTAGAAGCCATGAAGTCCGAGATAGGATCCATGTATGAGAACAAAGTGTGGACTTTGGAAGTACTGCCTGAGGGCCGCAAGGCTATTCAGAACAAATGGATCTTTTAGAGGAAGACGGACGCTGACGGCAATGTGACCGTTTATAAAGCTTGACTTGTGGCAAAGGGTTTTTCACAAGTTCAAGGAGTTGACTACAATGAGACATTCTCACCCGTAGTGATGCTTAAGTCCGTCAGAATCATGTTAGCAATAGCTGCATTTTTCGATTATGAAATCTGGCAGATGGATGTCAAAATAGCGTTCCTTAACGGTTTCCTTAAGGAAGAATTGTATATGATGCAACCCGAAGGTTTTGTCGATCCTAAGAATGCTAACAAGGTGTGCAAGCTCCAGCGATCCATTTATGGACTGGTGCAAGCATCTCGGAGTTGGAACAAATTCTTTGATGAGGTGATCAAAGCATTTGGGTTTATACAAGTGGTTGGAGAATCTTGTATTTACAAGAAAGTGAGTGGGAGCTCTGTGGCGTTTCTAATATTATATGTGGATGACATATTGTTGATTGGAAACAACGTAGAGTTTTCGAGAGCATAAAGGATTACTTGAATAAAAGTTTCTCTATGAAGGATCTAGGAGAAGCTGCTTACATTCTAGGCATTAAGATCTATAGGGATAGATCAAAACGCCTGATAGGACTTCCACAAAGCACATACCTTGATAAATTTTTGAAGAGGTTCAAAATGGAATAGTCCAAGAAGGGGTTCTTGCCAGTTTTACAAGGGACGAGATTGAGTAAGACTCAGTGCCCAACAACTGATGAGGATAGAGAGCATATGTGCTCCGTCCCCTATGCTTCAGCCATAGGCTCTATCATATATGCAATGCTGTGCACTAGACCGGACGTTAGCCTGGCCATAAGTATGGCAGGTAGGTTCCAGAGTAATACAGGAGTGGATCACTGGACGGCGGTCAAGAATATCCTGAAGTACCTGAAAAGGACTAAGGAGATGTTTCTCGTGTATGGAGGTGACGAAGAGCTCGCCGTAAAAGGTTACGTCGATGCAAGCTTTGACACAAATCTGGACGACTCTAAGTCGCAAACCGGATACGTATTTATTCTTAATGGGTGTGCGGTAAGCTGGTGCAGTTCCAAGCAAAGCGCCGTAGCAGATTCTACATGTGAAGCGGAGTACATGGCTGCCTCGGAGGTGGCTAAGGAGGGTGTCTGGATGAAGCAGTTCATGACGGATCTTGGAGTAGTGCCAAGCGCACTGAATCCAATAACCTTGTTCTGTGACAACACGGGTGCCATTGCCTTAGCAAAGGAACCACGGTTTCACAAGAAGTCCGGACACATCAAACGACACTTCAACCTCATCCGCGACTACGTCGAAGGGGAGGACGTAAATATATGCAAAGTGCACACGGATCTGAATGTAGCAGACCCGCTGACTAAACCTCTTCCACGGCCAAAGCACGATCAACACCACAACTGTATGGGTCTTAGATTTATTACAATGTAATTCGCATGATGATGTGAGGGCTAGATTATTGACTCTAGTGCAAGTGGGAGACTGTTGGAATTATGCCCTAGAGGCAATAATAAATATAGTTATTATTATAATTCCTGTATCAAGATAATCGTTTATTACCCATGCTATAATTGTATTGAATGAAGACTCATTTACATGTGTGGATACATAGACAAAACACTGTCCCTAGCAAGCCTCTAGTTGGCTAGCCAGTTGATCAAAGATAGTCAGTGTCTTCTGATTATGAACAAGGTGTTGTTGCTTGATAACTGGATCACGTCATTAGGAGAATCACGTGATGGACTAGACCCAAACTAATAGACATAGCATGTTGATCGTGTTATTTTGTTGCTACTGTTTTCTGCGGGTCAAGTATTTGTTCCTATGACCATGAGATCATATAACTCACTAACACCTGAGGAATACTTTGTGCGTATCAAACGTCGCAACGTAACTGGGTGACTATAAAGATGCTCTACAGGTATCTCCGAAGGTGTTCGTTGAGTTAGTATGGATCAAGACTGGGATTTGTCACTCCGTGTGACGGAGAGGTATCTCGGGGCCCACTCGGTAATACAACATCACACACAAGCATTGCAAGCAATGTGACTTAGTGTAAGTTGCGGGATCTTGTATTACGAAACGAGTAAAGAGACTTGCCGGTAAACGAGATTGAAATAGGTATGCGGATACTAACGATCGAATCTCGGGCAAGTAACATACCGAAGGACAAAGGGAATGACATACGGGATTATATGAATCCTTGGCACTGAGGTTCAAACGATAAGATCTTCGTAGAATATGTAGGATCCAATATGGGCATCCAGGCCCCGCTATTGGATATTGACCGAGGAGTCCCTCGGGTCATGTCTACATAGTTCTCGAACCCACAGGGTCTGCACACTTAAGGTTCGACGTTGTTTTATGCGTATTTGAGTTATATGGTTGGTTACCGAATGTTGTTCGGAGTCCCAGATGAGATCACGGACATCACGAGGGTTTCCGGAATGGTCCGGAAACGAAGATTGATATATAGGATGAGCTCATTTGATTATCGGAAGGTTTTCGGAGTTACCGGGAATGTACCGGGAATGACGAATGGGTTCCGGGAGTTCACCGGGGGGGCAACCCACCCCGGGGAAGCCCATAGGACTTGGGGGTGGCACACCAGCCCTTATTGGGCTGGTGGGACAGCCCAAGAAGGCCCTATGCGCCATAGGAAGAAAATCAAAGAGAAATGAAAAAAAAGGAGGAGGTGGGAAAGGAAAGGACTCCACCCACCAAACCAAGTAGGACTCGGTTTGGGGGGGGGAGACCTTCCCCCCTTGGCTCGGCTGACCCCCTTGGGGCTCCTTGAGCCCCAAGGCAAGGCTCCCCCTCTCCCACCTATATATACGGAGGTTTTAGGGCTGATTTGAGATGACTTTTCCACGGCAGCCCGACCACATACCTCCACGGTTTTTCCTCTAGATCGCGTTTCTGCGGAGCTCGGGCGGAGACCTGGTGAGACATGATCATCACCAACCTCCGGAGCGCCGTCACCCTGCCGGAGAACTCTTCTACCTCTCCGTCTCTCTTGCTGGATCAAGAAGGCCGAGATCATCGTCGAGCTGTACGTGTGCTGAACGCGGAGGTGTCGTCCGTTCGGCACTAGATCGTGGGCCTGATCGCGGGACGGTTCGCGGGGCGGATCGAGGGACGTGAGGACGTTCCACTACGTAAAACGCGTTCACTAACGCTTCTTTTGTATGGTCTACAAGGATACGTAGATCACACATCCCCTCTCGTAGATGGACATCACCATGATAGGTCTTCGTGCGCGTAGGAAATTTTTTGTTTCCCATGCGACGTTCCTGAACACTTATTACCAAGTATTTTCTTCCTGCTAAGATCCTGTCCCTTAGAAATCTAATTATGAATTTTAAGCAACATGACCAAGTACATGTTGCACAAGCTTGGTAAAAGAAAAAATTATTTATTAAAATTACCCTACTCATGGTTTGAACTTGTGGATGATTATGCAAAATTTCTGTGTTGGACTATACTTCGTATCTAGAAATGTTCTAGATTCTACTGTAGGTGGTACCTTCATGGAGGTGAAATTAGGAGAGGCCACCAAACTTCTGGAAAACATTATGAGAAACTATTCTCAATGGCATACTAAAATAGCTTCCAACTCGTAAGAAGGTAAACTCTGTTGAGTAAATCGCTACTTTGAGTGAAAAAGTAGATGGTCTTATGAATGTGGTTGCTAATGAAAATGCTCTTGTTGATCCCAATGATATACCTTTGTCTACTTTGATTGAGAAAAATGATGATGCCATTGACGTGAATTTTATCTCTCGAAACAATTTCAATAACAATGCTTATAGAGGTAATTACAATGCTAGGCCATATCCCCGTATATCCTCTAATAGTTATGGCAACTCTTATGGTAATTTTTATTGAAATAATTGTACCAATATTAATAATTTATCCTCTGATCTTGTTAACACCATTAAAAAATTCATTAGTTCTCAAAAAGTTCTCAATACTATGGTAGAGGAAAAGTTGCATAAAGTTGATGATATGGCTAGGTACATGGATATAATTGCTCTTGATGTGGAAACTCTTAAGAATAAAAAATTTCCACCAAAGAATGATATTAATAATTGCATTAAATATATCCAAATATATGTTAATTAGAGCAAGGATAAGACCACAAGGTTGAGATCTAAACAGGAATTCTTGGAAAAGGCTCTTCCACTCGTTTTTTATCATAATCATGATGGAGATCTTAAAATGCTTGGTACTTCTCCCATTGAGTCTTTGTTTACTAATATGAAAATTTATGATAAAGTGACTGGGTATTATTCAACTTTATCTACAAGGCATCCCAATTTCATGAAGGGTGATGATTATAATGATAAAATTGAAAAAGTGGGCTTGGAGAGGTCAAAACATAATAGTGATGTGCCCACTATCTTGGATCACAAAGACTTCAATTATGAAAGGTGCTCTTTAGTACAATGTATTTCCTTGATGCTATGCATTATTATACCACCCTAGGCGTATGAACAAAACAAAGCTTTTACTAAACATATAGTAGAAGTTATGGTGAAAGCCTACGATGAGAAACTTGAGCTAGAAGTGTCCATTCCTAGAAAGTTGCATGATGAGTGGGAACCTACTGTTGGAATTAAGCTCAAAGAATACGAATGCAATGCTTTGTGTGACCTAGTTGCTAGTGTCTCAAATATACCTAAATCTTTATGTGGTTTGGTCTCACCGATGTACATGAGTGTTCCCTTTATTTACATCTTGCATACTCCACTATCAAGAAACATTTGGTAAGAATAAATGATATTCTCATAATTACTAATACAAATTATGTGCTTGTAGATTTCATAGTTCTTGATATTGAAAGCAACCAATCTTGTCCAATAATATTTGGGTGAACTTTTCTATGAACTATAGGTGCAATAATTGATACAAAAGGGGGAAATATAAGGTTCCAATCCCCATTAAAGAAAGAGATGGAACACTTCCCTAAAAATAGAATCAAACCACCTCATGAATCTATCATAAGGGATACTAATGGCTGGAGTGTTAAATATGACAACACTTGAATCAAATGCATTGTGCCTAGCTAGGGGCGTAAAACACTAGCGCTAGTTGGGCGGCAACCCAATAGTTGTCCTAATTTGTCTTGTTCTACTTTCTGTTTGTGTGTGATAACATGATTATTACTACTTTAATTATTCTGTTTTCATTTCTGAATTAGTGTTTGTGCCAAGTAAATCATTTGGGATGATTTGAATGATAAGTAGAACTGATATGGTGGAAAAATAAAAACTTTGACATCTAGTGCAAAATTTCTGTGATTTTAATGGAACATATTTTCTAGCTGAATTTTTTACAAAATATTTTTGTACAAATTCCTCATCTTGCCATAATTGTTCATAATTTCCGGAGTAACATAAGTAGGGTGTCTTTGTTGATTACTACACACTATTATATTTTAAACATGTTATGTTTTTTGCTTGCATAGTTACGTGTTTTGATGATGCTATGGATTATATTGGGGGGTATAAGTCATGGAGAAGTTAGAATACAATACTTATGCAATAGTAAAATATGAATTAATTTATAACAGCACCTAATGTTTATGGTGCACATATCATACTGATGGATCTCACGAGGTTTTTGTTGAGTTTTGTGTGTTGAAGTTTTCAAGTTTTGGTTGTTATCATGATGGATGAAGCAATAAGGAGCGGCAAGAGACTAATATTGGTGATGCCCAAGGTACACCAAGGTAATATTATAGGAAAACTCAAATGTCTAAGCATGGGGATGCCCCCAATGCCATCTTCTCTTTCGTCTCAATCCATCGCTATGTCACTTGGAGCTAAATTTTATTCATCACATGCTATGAGTTTTTTTGGAGCGTCTTTTGCTTTAGTTTGCTTTTGTTTTAGTTTCCCACAATCATTGTTTGAAGGACACACCCACTTTATATTGACACATGTTCGCCATAATTAGTTAGAATACTCTATGTGCTTCACTTATATTTTTTGAGCTAAGAAGTTTCTAGTGCTCCACTTATATCTTTTAGAGAATAATGGACTATAGATTTTATAGAAATAATTACACTATATTTCTTCAATTAAATTTATTTCAGAGTAAAAAAACAGCGACGGTGATGAGACCAGTCCAAAAATAATAAGTATTCCAGGAGTGTATAATCAAAACCACATGTAGTACATTAAAGAGAAATTGTGGGTTAATGATATTGATGTGGTAATACGAAAGGGTATGAGTGCATGATTGTTGTTTATTAAAAATATTGATATTTAAAGGATGTTAATTTGTTGTTCAACTAAATATTGGTCATGGCATGGTGATCATGTGTGACCATTCTTATTCGTCGTTGAAATCTTGTGCTACTTAGGTCGGGGCACGCGATTCTTAACTCCTACCAACCTCCCCCCAAGGGGCATGCGAGTAGCACTTTGCTTTGAGAAAGCTCATAAAACCTTGCGATAAGTATGTGATTTCTTTATGATTAATGTGAATCATGGATGTACACACTCTCACCACCTCATATGTGCTAGCCTCTTCGGTACCGTGCATCGCCCATTCTCACCTCGAGGATCGGTGCAAACTTCACTGGTGCATCCAAACCCAACGACATGATACGCTCTGTTTCACATAATCCACCTTAAATCTTCCTGAAAACAACCACCATACCTTTCTATCATGGAATTCATATAGCCATTTCGAGATATATTGTCGTGCAACTTCCATCATCACATCATATGACTACTACCTTGATTATCATATTGCTTTGCATGATCATGTAGCTGGCATAGTATTTGTGGCAAAGCCACCGTTCATCATTATCATACATGTTACTCAAGATCATTGCACATTCTCGTACACTAACAAAGGCATTCATATAGATTCATATTGTTTAGTAGTTTTTCATATCGATTGTAAGTAAATAGAAGTGTGATGCTATTCATTATTTAGGGCACTGTCTTAGTGAGGAAAGGATGATGGAGACAATGACTCCCCCACAAGTCGGGCTGAGAATCCGGACAAAAAGTTAAAGAAAAAAAATAGGAACAAAACGAAAAAAAGACAAAGAAAAAAATAAAAAACAAGAAAAAGAGAAGAACAATAAATAAACAAATAAAATGCGAGAAAAGAGAGAAGGGACAGTGTTGCTACCTCTTTTCCCACACTTGTGCCTCAAAGTGTCACCATGTTTTTCATATAAAGAGTCTTGTTTTGTCACTTCCATATGCTAGTGGGAATTTTTCATTATAGAACGTGTCTTGTATATTTCGATGACATGCTTCCTCAAATGTGCGAGGTCTTCTTGAGCATGAAAGTTGGATGCACACCCACTTAGCTTCAGTCGAGTTTTCATACACTTATAGCTCTAGTGAATCTATTGCATGACAATCTCTACTCCTCGCATTGATATCTATTGATGGGCATCTACATAGACCATTGACACACCAAGTTGATGCAAGACTTTCTTCTCCACTTTTACCCCTTTGAAATCTTCCACCATATTCTATTCCACCTATATGTTATGTACATGGTTCACGCTCGTGTCGAGCGAGTAATAAAAAGTTATAGCACATCAAAAAGTTAGATCGAATTGCCTCGCTTAGCACCGTGGTGCTTGAAATTTGTATTTATGTGGTGAAGATGGATCCATGCCATGCTAATATGAGAAAATGAATGGAGGGTAAACATTATTTAAGGGTCATATATTTTGAACATCAAATGATCATGTTACTTATGTTGATGTTTGTTAATTCATCGTTTCTCAATGATCACACTTGCAATAGGTTACATGTTCGGTATCATCTCACATCCAAAAAATTCCATTTTTATCATTTACCTACTCGAGGAAGAGCATACATTAAGCTTGGGGATGCTGATACGTCTCGAACAAATCTATGATTTATGATTCTTCCATGCGACAATATTGCCACTTTCAGATACTTTTTTGGCATTTATTTGGTTATTATTATTATTATTATTTAGCACTAACCCATTAACCTAGTGCCAAGTGCCAGTTTTTTTTTCATGTTTTTGACTTTTTAAGTTTATAGTACAAAACGGAGTCCAAATACCACGAAACTGTTTGCTGATTTTTCTGGATGGAAATAGGACCTGGAAATTTCGGAAGAAGGGCGGGGGCCACAACCGGCGCACCTTGGGGGGTGGCCGTGCCTATTAGCTTGTGGGCCACCCCATTGTATTCCGACGTTGTTCTCTCTCTTATAATTTCACATATAATCTGAAAACTCTAGGGACCTCCCGAAACACCTTTTGTGCCGCAACAAGTCTTTGTTCTGGTGTGAGCCCATCGGGAGCCCTATTCCGGTGCCATACCGGCGGGGGTTCGTTCATAGAGGGCCTCTACATCAACCTTGATGCTCTCATGGTGATGTGTGAGTAGTCTACCACACACCTACAGGTCTATAGTTATTATATAGATGGCTCTGTCTCTCTATTTTCTTCAATACAAAGTTCATCACATCTTCGTGATGATTTATTTGATGTAACCACTTTGTGCGGTGTGTTCATTGGGATCCAATGGATTTTGGGTTTATGTTAAAATTATTCATGATAAAAAGATTTGAGTCTTCTCTGAATTATATGATTCTTATTTACATGATTATTACAACTTCATAAATCTCTCCAATCTATTGATTGTGTTTGTCCAACTAGAATGATCTATCTTAAGTGAGAGGGATGTGTTGTAGTGGGCTCAATCTAGCGATGCTCTATATCTCGTTGATAGAAAGGGAAAAGACACGTCTTTGTATTGTTGCCACTAAGGATAAAACAATGGGTTATTCATATTAATTGAGTTATCATTGTCTACATCATGTCATTGTTCTCCAATAATTATTCTATTTTACTTAATACTTTACATGCATGCTGGATAGTGGCCGATGGGTGGAGTAATAATAGTAGATGTTGGTAGGAGTCAGTATACTTGCTTAGGAAGGATGTGATTCCTATTTACACACGATCATTACTGTGAATAAATATTGCATAATATATGCTTTTCTATCAATTGCCGAACAATAATTTGTTTACACGCAATATGCCTTCTTCGAGAGAGGTGACACCAGAGAACACTACGGCCCCCGGGTCTATCCACATATATACATTTACAAAAATACAAAATACCTTGTTGCCTTTTATTATTTGCATTTAGTTTTTATATATAATATATTTCAACTATCTATCTACACTACTTATCTTCTTACAGATAACGAGTTCAAGGGGCTTGACAACCCTCTTGCCCGCTATCGAGAATATGACCCTATGCTATAACCCGCCATTTGGGCCGGGTTGGATTGTACGCGACTCGTGGCATATACGTGCAAGGGGAATGTATAAAGGACAAAGGGACAACAAGGAGACTTAAGAAGTGAGTCGCCTGGCGGCCCAGTACCTGAAGGTGGGACTCAAGGCCCACAAAGTAGGATACGCCAGAAGGTTTCCTAATTTGGGAAACAAGATAAAGTATAATTGTAGTAGGTCACGGACGTTGATTGGCCTCGAGTCTATTGTAAACTCGATACTTCCACCTATATATGAAGGGGAGCCCTCGAGCCAGAAAGATTAAGCAAGAAACCCTCGAGAGCTAGGTTAGCTATTCTGCATCTTTGTAATCCAGATCTCCAGCAATATAGACACCAAAGCAGGACATCAACTTTTACCTCTATGGGAGAGGCCAAACCTGGGTAAATCTGTCTCTCCTTCCCGATCAACCTCTTCGAGTTGCCACACAACAACAATGGTCTCACCACTAAGTACTTTCACAAGGACATCTGCTGTGACAAAACCACGACAGTTGGCGCCCATCGTGGGGCTATCATAAGGTGGAGTTGAGTTTTCGAAAGGATCTCTTCCTGGGTTCGGGTGCTATGTGATGGGTCATATGACCAAGATTCGTCGCGGCAAGATCTACATCAATGATTCAAGCTCGGGATCCGACGTCGACTCAATCGAGTACGGGTACCGAGTCCCCTTCGACGATATCCACATCTTCATCGGCATAATGAACGAAGTGATGCCCGAGCCGGACATTTACACCAACATCTCGAGCCGGCTCGCCGCGTTTGACCCAGCCGGCGTAGAGCCGGCCGAAGCCATGCCTTTGGTGAGAACACTGGTTTAGTACGTCCTCTCAAAGGTGGGAACGTTGAAGGCCAAGGCAATAACAAGCGGAAGCAGCCCTAAGGTGGGTCAGAATGTGCGGCTAGTACCAACGCGAGTTTCAAAAACCAGCAGCGGAGCGGCCGTCCTAGAAAGATTCATCACGTGAATAAAGCGCGCAACTATGAGGATAATGTCGGGGCACCTTGCCCCAAGCATGGCACTTGGGAGAAGCGGACCAATCAGTCATGGGAAGACTGATATATTTTGCCGGATTTCCAGAACCGGGTTCTCAAGAAACACGAAGAGGAATGACTGATTCAGAATATCCCTGGCAGACCAGCTGGAGATCTCAAGCAGACAAGTAATGGTCAGTACCATGTCTTCACCACCAATACTTTGAAATGAGACACAAAGGTCAGAAAGAGAGCTATCAGCATGGCTGATCCGGCGATTCTCGAGTATCTTCGTTGGTTTGAGCATCCGGTCACATAGAGCTAGGAAGATCACCCCCCCCCCCCGAGTAGACAACCCTAGAGATCTGGCCTTGGTGGTAGCGCCCCAATTGGGTGGCTATACCCTCACAAAGGTCCTCATGGATGGAGGAAGTACCATCAACATACTATATTATGACACCTTTCGATGGATGAACCTCCCCGACATCAGCTTGGAAACTTCAACCACGGTTTTTCATGACATTGTCCCTGGGAAGTCGGCGTACCCAGTTGGGAGAATTAAGCTCCACGTAGCTTTGGTGATGAGCATAACTACAGAGTCGAGCTCTTGACTTTTGAAGTGGTGAAGAAACAGAGCACTTCTCACACTCTCTTTGGAAGACATGCTTATGGACGTTTCATGTCTCTCCCCTATTATGTCTACCTCAAGCTTAAGATGCTGGGTCCAAATGATCACGGTGTAAGGAGGCAGGAAGATGGCTCAGGAGTGTGAGGAAGGGGCGCAGCCTACGCTGAGTTGGCCTGCACCACCGGGGAACTAAATTTTTACACGACTAATGTTGACCCGACTAACATGAGTCCTCTCAAGAAGCCAACCACTGAGTCCGAAGAACCTCTCAAGTTTAAGCCGGTCGAAGATACCAAACAGACTGACTTCGTCCCAGGCGACTCATCCAAGCAGTTCACCATTGGGACCGATGTGGATACTAAATAGGAAAGCTCGCTCATCGAGTTCATATGTGACAATTAGGACATCTTTGCATGGAAGCCTTCTAACATTCCTGGAGTATCGAGGGAACTCGCTGAGCACCATCTTAACGTGGATCCAAAGATGAAACCAGTACGACGGTACCTCCTCGTTTTATGAAGGAGAGATGTAAGGCTATCGGAGAAGAGCTAGCCCGGCTCCTAGCTACCGGGTTTACTGTTGAAGTTTTTGACCCTGAATGGCTGGCTAACCCGGTGCTTGTTCTGAAGAAAAACGACAATTGGCGCATGTGTGTTGATTACACAAATCTAAACAAAGCATGCCCCAAAGATCCGTTGTCCCTCCCGTGTATCGACCAAATCATTGACTCTACGGCGAGTTGCAACCGATTATGCTTTTTGGACGAATACTCTGGTTATCACCATATCAAAATGGCTAAGGAAGATCAGGAGGTGACGACTTTCATAACCCCTTTTGGTGCGTTCTGCTATGTCTCTATGACTTTCCGGCTTAAGAGCGCACGGGTGACTTATCAACGATGTGTGCAGAATTGCCTTCACTCACAGATTTGGCGCAATGCTCAAGCTTATGTTGATGACATCATGGTGAAATCTCAGAAGAAGGAGACACTATTGGACGATCTCACGGAGACGTTTGATAACCTTAGAGTATACCAGATGAAACTTAACCCGACGAAGTGTGTCTTTGGGGCCCGTGCAGGTAAGCTGTTGGTCTTCATGGTCTCTGAACGAGGCAAGTAAGCTGACCATGACAAGATCAAGGCGGTCAGCTCACTGGATAAGCCGGCTAATATAAACCAGGTCCAATGCCTGGTTGGCCGTATCGCAACATTGAGTAGGTTTATAAGCCACCTGGGGAGAAGGCAATACCTCCCTATCAGCTACTAAAAAATACGAACAATTTTGCTTGGACACACGCGGCCAATGAAGCTTTTGAAGCCATCAAGAAGCAGTTGGCTCAGCCGCCGGTTATAGCCGCCCCGACTGACAAAGAGGCTATGCTCTTGTACATTCCTGCCAAATCAAAGGCGGTAGGTGTTGCAGTTGTTGTCGAACGGAAGGAAAAAGGAAAGGAATGTTTGGTTCAGCGACAGTCTATTTCGTAAGTGAAGTCTTGACCTTATCCAAACAACGATATCCACATTAACGGAAATTGGTGTTTGGGGTCTTTATGGCAAGCTGGAAGTTAAAACACTACTTTCAGGAGCATCCAATCACTATGGTGTGTTCAGCACCCCTTGGCAATATCATACAAAATGGAGAGGCCACTAGACAAATCGCTAACTGGGCAATCAAGCTCGGCCCACATCAGGTGAAATACGTGCCCCGAATGACCATCAAATCTCAAGCGTTGGTGGATTGAATCAATTACTGGACACATCTACAAATTCCAGAAGACATGCCAGATAACACGTACTAGACTTTGCACTTTGACGGGTCGAGACAATTATAAGGATCCGGGGTTGGGGTCGTGTTAACTGCTCCACGAGGTGACAAATTCTGCTATGTTTTACAACTCATGTTTCCCTGTACTAACAATGCAGCTGAGTATGAAGCCCTGTTGCACCGGCTGAGGATGGCTAAAGGAATGAACCTTAGTCGTGTCAGATGTTTGGGCGACTGAGATCTAGTGGCTCAACAAGTTTCAGGGACCTGGGATTCGAAAGATCCCTTGATTGTGGCTTATTGATGAGCCGTTACTCATGTGGCGGGTTACTTTCATGGATATCAAGTCGATCACATAGATCGTCGGATCAATGAGGCGGCGAACTCTTTATCGCAACTTGGTTCCCAACACAAGCCGGTCCCACCCAATGTCTTTTTGGATGTCTTGCACAACCCCTCGGTAAAATTACTATCTGAAGAGGATATAGCTATTCCTGATCCGGAATAACAACTGGTGGCGACTCTACGTGCTACCCCAGACTGGATGGTACCCTATTTGGCTTATCTCACTCGAGGAGAACTCCCGGCTGAGGAAGTCGAGGCCCACCAAATAGTTCGTCAATCCAAGTCGATGACCATTATGAAGGGTGAGTTACATCAGTAGAGCAACACTAGCGTTTTTCAATGTTGTGTATCTCCTGAGCAAGGGAAAGAAATTGTCAATGAAATCCACGCTAGCGATTGTGGACATCACGCCGGCTCAAGATCTTTGGTGGCAAAGGCCTTTCAACATGGGTTTTATTGGCTAACGGCTCATGCAGATGCAGAAGACCTCGTATGCAAGTGCGATGGATGCCAAAAGTTTTCCCGACAAGCCCATGTGTTGGCTCAAGAGTTGTGCATGATCCCAATCACATGGCCTTTTGCGGTATGGGAGCTTGATATGGTTGGTCCATTCAAAATGTCTCTCGATAAAAATACCCACCTGTTGGTGGCAGTTCACAAGTTCCCAAATGGGTTGAGGCACAACCTGCCAGCAACTACGATGCGGAAACAATGCAAAAATTCTTGAAAAAGTTAATCTACCACTTTGGCTATCCTAATAGCATTATCATGGACAATGGAACCAATTTATACAAAGGAGCTATTGAGCAATTCTATCAAAAAGAGCACATCCGGCTTAACTTGGCGGCGGTAGCGCATCCGCAATCCAACAGGCAGGCTGAGAGATCAAAGAAAGAGATTTTGAGAGGGATCAAACCTTTGATCATGGTCCCATTAAAACATACTCCGGGGTGTTGGGTTGAGGAACTCCTCTCAGCAGCCTCGAGTATCAATACTACTCCAAACAGGTCCACTTGATACACGCCTTTCTTTCTAGTCTCTGGTGTTGAGGCGGTATTACCGAGTGATATCCGACATGACTCTCCTAGAGTTGCTCCTCGTGTTGAGGCCGACAATGAACAAGCACGACAACATTCTTTGGTTGCTTAGGAGGAAGAGCGTGACTTAGCAGCAACTAGGTCAACCATATACCAATGAACAAGCCGTATAATTTTAAGCCGCATGTACGATCGAAAGTATGTCTAGAGGGAGGGGGTAATTAGACTACTTGACAAGATAAAAACTTAGCCTTTTCCTAAATTTAGTTGTGGGCCAGTTTTTGCAACTATGACTAGTCAATTTCACCTTACACATGCACATATAAGACTGTAGCAGTGGAAAGTAAAGACATGTAAATGGTGTAACGACTGTGGGAGTCCATGGAGGGCTCCACCCACAAGGGGTCCATGAAGAAGCGGCCTTGTCTATTCCACCACGACTTTCGTTCACACAGGACTAGCCTCACTCATGGTAGATCTCCACAAAGTAGGCGATCTCCCTGCCTTTACAACCTTCTTGGTTCAACTCTACAACATGAAGTAGGATGCTCCCAAGCGACACCTAACCAATCTAGGAGGCACCACCCTCCAAAAGGTAATAGATGCGGTAGAACGATGAACTCCTTGCTCTTTTGGTTCAAAAGATAGTCTCCTCAAACTCAATAATTCTCTCACAGATTTGGCATGGGTAGGAGAAATTTATCTTATGGAAAGCAACATAAGAAGGCTAGCAATCAAGGTTCAAATGGTTAGATTGGAATCTCTTGATCTCAACACATGAGTAGGTGGCTCTCTCCCAGAAAAATGGATCTAGCAAGTTAAGTGTGTTCTGAGTGCTTCCTCTATGAGTGAGAGGAGGTGGATGGGGTATATATAGGCATCTCCCAAAATCCAATCACTACAACATTATTGCCCAACTCGATGACACCGAAATGAATCTGAGTGGTACGAGTTGTACTAAATGTGGAAACTTTTGAATTCTCGGTGAGACCGATATATGAATCTTGATAGTACCGATATAATGACCTAGACCAGTTTCCAAATCTCGGTGAGACCGATTTCAAACTCAAAAAATACGATTCTTGAAATCTTCTCAATAGAATTTTGGTCACTGAATTTCAGTGGAACCAATGTGAAAGCTGTTGGTACAGAGATGGTAGGGTTTGGCAAAGGATTTGTTTCTTGGAAAATCGGTAGGTACGAGTGGAAATAGTTGGTGGCATCAATTTTTCTTGTATAGATTTGGATAGAGATATTTTGCGGGAGAATGGCTGAGTACTTATGGTGGCTACCTCTAAGCACTTGAGCAACCAATTCATCATAATCCCTCACCCCTTTTAATAGTATTGGCTTTCCTATGTACTCAAAGTGATTTCTCACAAATATAAAATGTAGAGTCTTCTTGCTTGAAGCTTGAGCCAATCCTTCCAGGCAATAAGGGGCTTCTCCTCACAATCTTATAGCCAAGGCATCTTTGAACTTTTGTGAAATATACTTGAATAAGATCATTAGTCCAATGATGCATATGTTGTGATCAATTATCAAAACCACCTTAGGGAGCATTTGTGCTTTCACCACACCTTCCAAGTGGGCGACTTGGTTCTCCGCCCGATACAAGATCAAACAGGGATGCATATACTTTCGCCACCCTGGGAAGGCCCATTTATCATCAGCAAAAATCTCAACAATGGTTCATATCACCTGATCGATCTATGACCCGGTAAGAACACCTCTGAAGCAGAGACAACCCATCCCTGGAACATTGCTCACATGCGGCTTTATTATACTTAGAGCCACTATCTCATTATTTCCTGTATCTCCCCAAATCTTTGTACATACTTCTATAGTTTTGAACATAATAAAGCCAACATCCTCGAATCTCGGGGCCTCTGTCGTTTTCAGCCTACAAATCCAACATGAGTCTTTATTATTTCAAAGCATGTAACTTGGGGGCTATTGGTCCAAATAAATAATCATGATCAATGGAATAAAGTCGGCTTATCTGAACTCCACATTATTTGCAGTAGAAGCATTGTCTCCTGTAATTGTATGTTGGGATTTTCCATTTATCATAGGTTACATGGGGGCTTCCTACTCATCGAGTTAGCTTTCCCACCCTCTTGATCTGGCAAAGATCCCACAAAATGGTTAAACCTGCCTGTATGTTTGATGTGACTCCGATCAAGTGATTCCATGTACTCTTGACTAGTCAATCCACTGCGACCCTCACTTCTTAAGGTTAAAACATTGGTTTGTCACGTGAGAGCCGGCGTACTGAAGCTAGGATAAACCATGGGTTATCATACCCGCTTCATTGAAGCAAGGCTTGTGCCTCGAAAGACGGTGTCATCTATCGTGCCTCACTGAGCTGCATTATTATTGCTTTATATTACCAATATTTGATCCTTTGAGGTAAAAACACTATTTTTGAGGCTCGTAAAATAGTTCCCGGGTCAAAACTCATAATACTATCATGGACAGTTCGAAGTTATATGGCTTAGTAGGCAAATATCATGGAGGAATCTCATGGACCGAGTTACAACAACCTACCCCGTGTTGCTTCAAGCAGTCAGATATTAAGCAAGAGTAAGACAAGACAGAACAAATTAAGCTACTAAAATTTATCTGACCTGTATGCATAAGGATTTAAGACGAGTTAACAAAGACTCGCCCAGACAGAGATTCCTTGGTATCATGACAAGATAAAAGGGTTTGATAAAAGTGCACAAAGGCACGGTACATGCAAAAAAAATATTGGCTTAAATATATTACAAGGAACCTTAGGCCCAAAAGGGTGGAATCAGAGTTCTTTTTTTTGTAACCCGGCCTTTACATGTTCCGCGTTAAGCCTTGTTTTGGTCTTGTGCCTGAGATGTCTCCGGCTGGTCTTCTGCTCGAGTCCCCGGGTCTACGATTTCAGTATCGTCCAAGTTCTAGTAGCACTGGGTCAAAGCTTCGAACATGGCTCCTTCATGCAAAATGGGAGTCGGATCAACATCGGGGGCGAAAAATTGCTTATGACGTTCCGGAGTCAGACTAACCGATTTTAAAACGGCTGGCTAGACTCGAGCATTATTGGAGTCATTGACTGTATGATAACTCTTTAATGACATATCATTTACAAGCTTACTAGCAAACACCCAAGACGCCTTAATGCACTGATGATAATCATCCTCGGTAAAAGCTGATCCATCCGCCTTTAGTGCTGGAAAACCCCCAGCCTTTTACGTTGGGTCAAGCTCCGTGAGTAACCAAAGCTCGACTCAAGGAATATGTGGCTCCAACTCAGGAGGCTGATCTCTTAAGTTCTCCAATTTGCCTTGGGATCATAGAGAGGAATTTCAGCACATCTTTTATGAGCTTCACCGACTCTTCATTTCCCATGACAGCTTTGATCGTGCATAAGCTTCCGGTGTAAAGAAGCTCTCTCAAAGCATATACGACTTTGAGTTTTAGTAAGAAGTTATCTTGAAGATTGCATGTACGGCGGCCTGCCAAAATTGAAGTTCATGAATCACCACGAGGTTGTCTTCATAAACAAGTATTAGGTGGATTAATGAAAAAGTAATTCTCACGATACTCATCGAAGGTGGCTCGAGTCATGTGGTCAATATGCTTTTTTAACCCGGATAGCTATTCAGAGATGACTTTCAGTTGATCTTCTGCATTTTTAGCACATTTGGCCAAGGTGGCTTTCACAGTTTTGAAGGATTTCCTTTCTGCCTCAAAGCTTGCCTTGATTTTTTCTGTCTCTTCCAAGGATAGTCAAAGTTTTTCCTCAAGCTTCGATCGAGCGGTCTGTCCCCACCTCAAGAGATTTTGTCAAATCGGTAACTTTTATCTCGATGGCCTTCACAGCTTCCTAAACAAATTAGAGTAACAATAAGTCGGAGGTAGGACAATATGATGACTGTGACAAGGAAGATTATAAAAAAGTCCCAAGCATATTGAAAGCAAAATACTTGGCACTTGGGGGCTAATGCATATTAGCTTTTTTCTGAATGTATGATGGAAAATACCTGACTCATCTCAAGGAGATGAGCCGTCCCTTAGGGGCTACAGGTGAATTCTTCTACAAAATATTAATACCCGACTCATCTCAAGAAGATGAGTCGGCCCTTGGGGGCTAGAGGTTGAATTCTTCTATAAAGTATTATGACCCGACTCATCTCAATAACATGACTCGGCCCTTGGGGGCTACAGGTTGAATTGTTCTACAAATATTAAGACCGACTCATACTAAGAAGACGAGTCGGCCCTTGGGGGATACAGGTTGAATTCTTCTACAAAGTATTAAGACCCAACTCATCTCACGGTGATGAGTCGGCCATCGGGTGCTACAGGTCAATTCTTCAATAAGTTATCAAAACCCGACTCATCTCAAAAAGATGAGTCGACCCTTGGGGGCTATAGGAGGATATATGGAATACAGAGTACACAGCAAGGTGGAGCGTACCTCATATTTTAGCTTCATCATATTCAAAAGGTCAGTTTCCACTTGTTGTCTTGCAAAAAGAATCTCAAGATAACCAGCGTGCAATTCTTTGATACTGAAAGTATCATAACTCCGAAGCTCTAGTTTAGCTTTACCCTTTGTCAGACTAGACAACTTCCTCCTTTGTGGCAAGCTTTTCCAACACATTAGAGGGTTTAGGAGCAGTATAATTCGACCCAATGATGGCCACTTCCACATTCTTGTCACAAGAAACATCTTCAAAAGGTTCTTGGGAAATGGGCGGATCAGTACCAGTTGTCGAGTCAGTATCCACATCCATAGGCGAAGCAGCAACTCTTTCTATTTCAGACTGCGGAGGTAAATTGACTTGGATTTCTTGATGATCTTCAACATGCCCAATGGCTACAGAAGCTGTTGTGTCTCAATTTTCTGGCTCAAGAACTTCAAGATTAATAAATGAACCGCAAAGGTTCCTCTTCTTGGCCGTGGCCCTACAAAACAAGGGGGCGGTAAAGTTCACAGTGTTAGCAAGCAAACATGTGATACAAAGAAGGAAAAAACTTACCCCTAGTTGATAAGAAAAGGTGGAAACTTCGTGGAAGATGAGTCGCCAGATGAAGGGGGTGATTCCTAGTAATTTGAATTAGAGGGAGTTGGGCTATGACGCACCTCATCTTGTAGATTATAAGAAGCTGACTTGTTGAGTAAGCCGGTTACAAGAGTACCAAAGCCACTCCAAGTCTGGCGCTTTGAGACATGTGTTATTTTCGTCAAAATAAAATTAGGATCAAAATAAGCATCTGGGTGAGAAAAACTTACTTTTCGAATGACTGGCCTTATTTTTCTTGAAGACAAGGATTCTGAGCGAGAGGAAGTAGAAATTACCTTAGCATTGTCGGCCCGGCTCATAGCAGCATGGCTGCGACGACAAAAATATTAGCAAGTTCAATAAAGAAACGTCTAAGTATGTCAAATTTTACCTCATAGATGCACTAGCTGATGGAGACTCGCCCCTAAATGACGAAGTGGCGGCTGTCGCCTTGTTCTTTTTGTTGGTGGGGGTGGCTTCAGGTTTGCTATCCGGGACTTCCCTTTTCTTCCTCAAGAACGAATAAGACACCTACAAGGTTTGTTGGATTTGAGTAATAAAGAGTTTTTACAAAGATAACCAAAAAAGGGTTGGATAGTTTCTTACTCGAGGACACGAGTTAAGGGCATTGAAGGGCTTCAAGCCAATTCGGTCATAGATTTCTTGAGTTTCCCCCAGTAGTATCTTCACGATCTTATTTACATAACTTTCAGTCAGAATTATCTTACTATATTGTTGTGGATCCTCCTCATGGCCGGAATAATTGCACATGAGATCATTTAGATGACTCATTGGGAGGACCATCCAAGATGCCCAACACCGGGTCAAGTCTACTCTGGTTAAACCCCGAGACTATAGAGTTGCCAATTTTGGGAATACAAAAGCAAACTTATCATGCTCTTATAGAGAAGCCTGGACAGGAAGTTCAAAATCCATTGGAAGACGGTCTCATATATAACCCGACATGGGATTCTCGTTTGACGGAGCAGTGTTTCGACAATAAAACCATGTTTTATCCCACCCTTTCTGGTGACTTGGGAGAGCAGTAGAAGGAAAGATGAGATCCCTACATCTTTGAAGTGGAATTCCACCTAGCTCTTGGCTAGGACTATCTGTGCACTCAGTCTAGCAGTTCAAATAGAAGAATTCTAGGAAAAGTGGAACAATGGGTTCTATTTGGAAATACACCTCGCACAATACTTGAAATTGGTAGAGGTTCAATATTGAATTAGGGGCCAAATCTTGTGGATGAAGGTGAAGAAAGTTGAGTGCATCTCCGAAGAACTTTGACCTGGGAGCAGAGAAGCCTTTGAAAAGATGGTCTATAAAAAGTACAACTTCCCCTTCGTTAGGATTTGGGCGTGCCTCTACCCGAGGCACCCACCAGCCAATTGCCTCTTTGGATGGCAACAAACCTTGATCTACATAATCGTTGAGTATCTCCTCCGAAACTTGTGAAGGCACCCAATTACTGATGGAAGTATTTGACATACTCAAACAACTAGACACAAGGAAAGCAGTTACAAAAACACCCATGTTATGATCAAGGGTAAGACAATATAAATTTTTATAGTGGAAGAGGCGTCCCAAATACAAGATGGTACCCAAATATTGGCAACCTCTACATATGGCGGGTTATGGTCATACGGATAAGCCGAGAATGATAAAAAGTTCCTTACACCAAGTGTACGTGTTTAGATTTTTCAAAGTAGAGGACAAACCGGTTTCCACCAATGTGGCTACAAATATGGATCTCGAAAAGGCTCACAAAAAGAAGAGGTTGATAAACCTAAAACATGAAAGTGGCAGTGGTCTGTGTCACAGGCTCCTAGGCGATATGTGAGCATATTGAGATGAAGCCGCTATGTTTACCGCCTCGTTTTTACTAAAGTGGGGATTAGAGGCATGCGGGAAGCAACAATGAAAATTAACAGGTAGAACGTCCCGGTTTCTCCGACGAACTTCGAACAAATCAATTGAAGATCTAGAGGGAAATAGATATGGCGCACCTCGCCGGTCGTCAGAGGCACCGAAAACACGTAGATGAATCTCGGAGGAGATGGAGTGTCGCTGCAACCCGGTGCGGTCGCTGGAGAAGGTCGACCAACAGCAACGATGGTGCGACTAGTTTCCAGGCCATAGGAGGAAGAAGAAGGGAGGATGAGGTGAAAAGTGAAAGGCTCGGCCTCCACCTATATTTATGGAGAAACATCCGTAGTGGCGACTGCTATGCACGGGAATAGAGGAGCGGTAGTTAATTTTGAAAAGGTGACGCCTTGATTCTCGGGATAGAAATAATATGTAGGGGTTTGTTATGATGTCACCACATTGGCCATAACACTCGGCAGGTGACAACATAGGCAGACAACACGGGAAAATCACTAAGTCTGATAGAGCTATAAGCTGACGGTCGAACAAGCCGAGAAGACACAAATACAAGATGAAAGCTAAGCCGCCTAACAGGAGTAAGGAAGATTGACATGAACAAGTTCAAATCAACCTGGGGCCTAATGTCGGGGATATGACCCTGCAGTATAACCCATCATTTGGGCCGGGTTGGATCGTAGGGATCTCCTGGCATATACGCTGAAGGGGACTGTAGAAAAGACAAAGGGATTGCAAGGAGACTTACCAAGTGAGCCGCCTCGCGGCCCAGTACCTGAAGGTGTCGACTCAAGGCCCACGAAGTAGGAGACGCTAGAAGGTTTCCTATCTTGGGAAACAAGATAAAGTAGAATTGTAGTAGTTCATAGGCGTTTATTGACCCGCACTCTGTTGTAAACTCAAGGCCTCCACCTATATATAAAGGGGAGCCCTCAAGCTAGAAAGATTAAGCAAGAAACCCTCGGGAGCTAGGTTAGCTATTCTGCCTCCTTATAATCGAGATCTCCATCAATATAGACACCAAAGCAGGACGTAGGCTTTTACCTCCATGGGAGGGGCCGAACCTGGGTAAATTCATCTCCCGTTCCCGGTCAACCTCTTCAAATCGCCACATAGCGACAATGGCCTCACCACTAAGTCCTTTCATGAGGACATCTGCCGTGAAAAAACCACGACACCCGCGTTGGGTGCAAGTGTTTGCACTTTTGTGCGCAGGGGGTGAAGACTGGAGTTGTGTGGTCATCCTATTGGTTCGATAACCTTGGTTCTCACTGAGGGAAATACTTATCTATATCGTGTTGCATCATCCGTTCCTCTTCACAGAAAAACCCAATGCAACTCACAAGTATCAAGGGACCACGAAGGAGAAACATCAGAAGGTGGTTTTCGTGATCATCTTCAGCTACAAAACGCATGCGAAAGCGAGGGAAGATGGTTAGGAGAGCACAAGGGTTCCAAAATGGACATAATTGGGGCAGAGGAGATCCCTACCGTGCTCCTTGCAGTGAGCCAAAATAGCGAGGGTCATGCTCGATCTAGAGATCGGGAGCTCTTGGGTGCGAATGGAGGAGGATGGGGTGTGTTAGGTGGCAGAGAGTGAGCTAGAGGGTAGAGGGGTCACGGGGGCGGCTTATATAGCCATCCCGATGTTCACCGTGGATGGACTACATGACCGTCCTCGGGACTCAAATGACTACAAGAAGGAAGGGGGTTCAGGGGCTCGACAAGGGCTCGGGGAGGTTCAACTTTGATGTGGAGAAGAGAGAGAGGGAGTGAGGCGTGGCTGAAAAGGTCCCCACATGCGATCAATGAGTGGCGAGCTCAGGCGGCGGCGGGCATGAACGAACATAGGTCACCGAAGAGTGCCGGCGGAGGGGGCCGACCTCGTGGATGCTTGCAAATGCCGAGGTGGTATCAAGGGATAAGGCCTCGCCTCCCAAGGTTGTCGGGAACCTCGGGATTCTTCTGCTATAGTACGTCGATGCATTGTAGCATACTCCAGAGTACCTTTTTGGCATGCCATGGCATGTCCTGCATGCTTTGACCGTGGCCAAATTGTCCACTTGTTCCCAGGGGTACTACAAATTCTCTAGAAGGTTTTACCCCATCAATGATTCAGGTGGTGTGGAGAGAAAGTTACTGTAGTTATTGGGTGACTAGGTCGAGTTGTGGTAAAAACATTGGCTCATGGAGAATAGTCATGGGGATCCAATGATTTGTTCCAAAAATGAGCTAGAAGGCATTTGATGTGGTTTTGAGCTAGCTAATGGATCATAATTGCAATGAGATTAAAGAGGAATGAGTGGCATCACAAATTTGCCCTGCCCACAAGTTTTCAGCTCAAATGGAGAAAGTGGCCTATGTAGCTTTTGCAAACCCTAGAAATGGGCAGAATCGGGCTTGCTTAGATCTAGCTTTGCTACACTATTCTCCTCGATGCACCACTTGGTGTAGTTTCATCATTAGGGGATTAGAATATGTCCACAAAGTTTGAGAGAAAATGGTGACAGTTGGCAATGTAAAGCTAATCTAGTTTGAATATGGACAAAGAGGGTTTTGGGGTAATTTTATCAAACAAAACTATTTGGATAGACATGAAAATATATGAGGCATATATGACGTGCTAGAATTTTCCTGGATTTATTTGACAATATTTCTCGTAGAAATATTTCAAATAAATGAAATATACAGAAAGGGTTTTGGAGTGTTTTGTCCAATATTTTAAACATGACCATGTGTTGAAACTCATATATATGAAAAATATATGTCAAGTAAGTTTCCCTAAAATTTGTCAAAATATTTTGAATCATAAAAATATTTTTTCCCTGCAGAAGACCATTTCTAGACTTAGAAAAAGTCACTTAAATAAAATACAAAAATGACTTTTAAAATATATTTTTTGGTTTTTGGAAGTCTTATATATAATATGTTTCAAATAAAATCTTTAAGGCAAAACATTTACCCTATTTTGAGGACTTGTAGTATAAATCCCAATTTAGGAGGTTTTGAAACCTAATTTAAATAAATACTTTTTGGCCAAATTAATATTTAATAAAAACTAGCAGGATGGCTCGTGCAATTTCGCGGGTAGTATCTCCTATTGACTAACTGAAGGAACCATACGAAGCACCACGTTAATCCTTAAGATTAAGAAATTTTAACCATCAGATAAATGTATGACGTGTGTGTAGCCATTGGATGAAACAAGAGACCAAGCTACCCTTTCCCACGTACTTACGTGAGTTGTCTTCCCACTGAATTGTCTCTGTATTGGCTAATTTTTACTTATTAATAAAGCAATTAGTGCTTCTGTCGTCAGTCATTTAAATTGCCCCTCAAGTTGATTAAAATTACCCACCATGCCACTTATAAGTTAGAAAAAACGATTCATTCTTTCCATCACAATTTGTTGCGTCATATGTTTGTTTACAAAAGGTCGAACCAAAATTGGTTAAGAAAATTGTTGTAGCTTGATGGCTCGAACCCTACCCTTCTAATTCGCACACCCATGTTTGAATCCTGTGTTTGCACTTTTTTGGCTTATTATGGTTTTTTTCCTTTTTTTTTTTTACTTTTTCTTCTATCAGGCTGATTCAAATCATATACGTACAAAATCAAATAGTCCCACATTGCTAAGTTCGACACAAACTTCGTAACTTAAAAAAATCTTCGAGTTTCCTGGGTATCATAAGGAGCAGTATAACCAAGAAGGAAATAAATAGTCCCCTTTCAGCAAATGCAAAGAAGGAAAAAAAGATGTGTTTCTTTGGGATGAGAATACGCACACACGAAGGCGATCCAATCCTTCACGTTGCATGAGGAGCAAACTGGTCGTTCAAATGATAGCGGTGTGTAGCCGAAAATTGGTTTACTTTCACATGTGCATACAAAAAAAATGACGAATACATATTTTTAAATGTGCTTCTTTTTTTTCTTGTTATTGGGCTAAAATTTTGTTATTTTTGTAAATTTCACTGATTCGTGATGAATACATAGAATTTTTCATAGAGTTGTTTTAATTTTTTTTTGAAACTTATAGATATGTTTTTCAATTTTTCTCAAAAAAAGGGCACCAAGGTGCCCGAGCACTACAACTTCTCTCGACACTACAGTGTGATATATATTCATCTATACCTATTACATCGGTCTGGTTTTATTTTCTGACCCAATCTAGTTCACATGTGTGACGACTTATGAGCAAGCTGGCCATTCACACTCATTACATCGGTCTGGTTTTGTTTTGTGGTAGAGGATAAAAACAGACAACCATACATGAGGGACTCGATCAGGCTGAGCCTAGAGAAAATGATGGGTCATGGAGTATGAATTCATAAATCAAATCTTGAAAACAATCATGGCAAGAATTTTGATGTTGAATTGATGCTTCCGAAGAGAAGTTTGACAGTGAAAAGCATCTTTCGCAAGGCAATGATGCAAATATTTGTAAGGAAATGAACCAATAAGAAGTAAAACCCATAGTACAAGCAAGAAAAAATATTTTTATGGACTCTTTTTTTTATAACAAGATTTCCGTCCAACTTACATCTTCGGTAGTTCATCTTTTTAGTCTTTCTCGTGGCACCTTTTCTTTCAACTTGACCTACAACACCAACACATGCAATTTATTTTATTACGTTGCAACGCACGGGTTCTTTTGCTAGTTATTATTTGGTTTAGGGTCTTCTCTCCCTTGGCCTCTCCCTAGACGATGGATTTGCACATACAAGAGTCTTCTCTCCCTTGGCCTCTCTATTTTGGCTAATTATAAAGAAACCATAAATTTGACACACGCGAGGGGTCCTCCCCATGATCTCTCTCTACCTTTTCCCTCAAAAAGCGAAACTAAGAACCAGCATCAGACTGAATCTGCCGGTGCATGATGAAAAAGATGACTCAATGTCAGATCTCACATGGCCTCTCTTCTGGAGTCTGCATCATATTAATTTTGTTGCTTCGCTACTCCATAGTTGGCAGCAAAAATGCACCATCCATATCAGATTTGGGAAGCCGTAGTATTGGTCACAAGTTTGTATTCCCCACAAAAACAAGTTCCATTGAACTAGAAGCTGCTCTCACTATCGCTCCGCCCATAAAGTATCGGTAGCTCGTGCTGATTGCCTGCCTCCCTCGCTCGCCATGCATGTTTCCGGTTGCTGCCAGATATTTGCAGAGCTCCCACATATTCTGACGGAGCCCTAGCAACCGTGATGCAAATCCATCGCCATCTAATCCTCAGGTTTATCTTCTTCGAACCTTAATCATGTAGTATGTTTCTTCAACCTTAATCGAATTAGCATATAGAACATGTAGATAACCATGAATAGCATGCAACGCAGGTGAGTATAATATTTAGGTTCAGATTTGGTGAGAAGGTGAACACAACAAAGTGTGTATTCTGCAGCCAGTTGCTTTCTTCATGTTTTTTTTAGAAAAGGAGGCTTAGCCCCGGCCTCTGCATCGAGTGATGCATACACCCATTGATATAAAGAACCAAAATCCGGCATAGTACAAGTCAAAGTGCAGCCATAAGGCGGAAAAACCAAAAAGATACATGCCGAGAAATACGCCCGAACCGGTGAAGACGTAAAGATCTGGATGACTATACACCTATTCTATTAATATGCCGTCATCTAAACCGATTAAAGATACCCTGTGCTACCATCTTCCATCGGATACACCCAGTATCGAAATGCTCCCTGGCTGCCACAGGAGTTAGTAATGACCACGTGCGGATCAGTGCGGTAGCCCTGAAGATAACCTGCAAAAAGTGAATATTGCATACTTTGTTAAAAACTAAATCATTTCTGCTATTCCACAGCGCCCACAGAAGAGCACAAGTCCGAATACGAATAAGCTTAGCAATTTGAACATGCACTCCTGTTAACCACGTCCCAAATAACGAGTTAATACTAGGCGAAGGAGCGATGTTAAAAGCAATATGGAGCGAGCGCCAAACGAGTTTAACCATAGGACAATTTAGAAAGAGGTGTTGTATATTTTCATCCTTCGGACAAAAGCTGCATCTAAGATTACCATTCAAATTTCTTTTGGCATGATTATCCTTCGTAAGAATAATTTCTTTGTGAACAAACCACATAAATATCTTAATTCTAAGTAGAACTTTGATCTTCCAGATATGCCTTGATTTAGGAATAGGTGACAAATCTATGAGATCAACATACATAGATTTAACCGTAAAAACTCCATTGGAGGTTCACTTCCAATGAATACTATCATGTATGTTCGAAAGGTTAACCTCCATTAACCTTCGGACAAGATGCAACCAGCTAATCCATCTATCCCAAGCTAAGGAACGGCATAATTGAATATTTAGAGGTACCTCACGCAATATTGCGACAACGGACGCTTGTCGACGTTGAGCAATATGGTACAGCCGTGGGTATTGGATACCTAGCGGGCTATTCCCTAGCCAGGTATCTTGCGAGAATCTAATCCGCTCATCATTACCCAGAATGAACTTAGTTCTAATGAAGAAAGAAGTTTTTACCCACATCAAACCCTTCCAGAATGGTGAATCAGTAGGTCTAGCTGTGACCTGTGATAGGGTTTTAGACTGTAAGAACTTATTCGGCAAAATCTGTACCCACATCCCTTCGGTTTCCTTTAATAATCGAAACAGCCACTTGCTGAGTAGACATCTATTTTTGGTTTCTAAATTTTCAATTCCTAAACCGCCTTGATCTTTGGGCCTACAAATAATATCCCACTTAGTGAGCCTATATTTAGTCCGACTCTCATCACTCTGCCAGAAGAACCGAGATCGAAAAAAATCCAACCTTTTCCGTACCCCTACAGGTACTTCAAAAAAGGATAAGAGGAACATAGGCATACTTGTTAAAACTGAATAACAAGAACTAGCCTTCCTCCATAAGATAATAATTTGCCCTTCCAGCAACTTAATTTTTTTTCGAAATGTTCCTCTATACATCTCCATTCGTTGTTTGATAATTTCCGATGATGAATGGGAATACCCAAATACGTAAAAGGGAGCGTCCCAGTAGCACATCAAAACAATTGATTGTAAGTGCCTTCTTGGTTTTTGGCTTCACCAAAACAAAACAATTCACTCTTATTAAAATTAATTTTCAGCCCAGATAACTGCTCAAAAAGACAAAGGATGAGTTTCAAATTCCTAGCCTTGTTCAGATCATGTTCCATGAAGAGAATAGTATCATCAGCATATTGTAAAATGGAGACCCCACCATCAACCAGATGTGGAATTAGTCCCCCTACTAAATCCTTCTCGGTGGCTCGCTTAATCATAAGTGCCAACATATCAGCAACAATATTAAATAAGATGGGTGACATCGGATCTCCTTGTCTAAGACCCTTGAGTGTCTGGAAAAAGTGACCTAAGTCATCATTAACCTTAACCCCGACACTTCCGCGCTTAGTAAAGAAATCTACATGCTTTCGCCAAAGCTCGTCAAAACCCTTCATACGTAATGTTTGTTGCAGGAAAGACCATTTAACTTTATCATATGCCTTCTCAAAATCCACTTTGAAAATAACCCCATCCAGTTTCTTCGAGTGGATTTCATGCAAAGTCTCATGCAACACAACTACTCCCTCCAGAATATTTCGGCCAGACAAAAAGGCAGTTTGCGAAGACTGCACTACAGAATGTGTCATCTTAGTTAGCATGTCCGTTCCCACCTTTGTGAAAATTTTAAAGCTAACGTTCAGCAAACAAATTGGACGAAACTGCTCAATGCGGATAGCCCCTTCTTTTGTTGGTAACAACGTTATTGCACCAAAATTCAAATGAAAGAGTTGTAAGCGACCCGCAAACAGATCATCAAACATTGCCATAAGATCATCCTTAATAACATGCCAACATCTTTTATAAAACTCTGCTGGGAACCCATCTGGCCCAGGAGCTTTACCGCTCTTCATTCCCCCAATCGCCTCAAGCACCTCTTTCTCAGTAAAGGGTGCAGATAATAGCTCGTTGTCAGCCTGGCTGACTTGAGGGATATTCGCAACCTGCTGCTCATCCATTGAAACAAAACTCTGATCGGGAGCCCCAAACAGACTCTTATAATAATTAGAGATATACAATTTAAGGTTCTCATGTCCTACAATTGTACCCTCATCCTGCTCAAGCTGTAGGATCCTTTTTCCTATGTTTGCCATTTGCAATCAAGTGAAAAAATTTGGTGTTATTATCTCCATGAACGACAGCCCAAACTTTTGCTCTAGTTGCCCATTTCAATTCCTCCTCCCTAAGGAGAACTCGAAGTCTTTGCTTAGCTTCGATCTTAATCTCCCTCTCATGCACATCCAACAAGATGTACTCAGATTTTCGATCAAGCTCATCAATAAGTTCGATGAGCCAGTCCTGCTCATCCTTATAAGATCCTGCAACATTTTTAGACCAACCACGTAGGTACTGTCAAAGATGTCGAATCTTATTTTGCCAACGGTCCATACTAGACGACCTTCCCAAGTTGTTTTTCCATTCCCTAGCAACCATATCCTTGAATCCCTCCCTTGAGAACCAACTAGACTCAAAGGAGAACCCATTTTTATTACCTAAATGCTTAGCACTGCCAGAGTCAAGTAAAAGTGGCGTGAGATCTGAAATTGCTCTTTGAAGTGCACACACCGTCACAAGAGGAAACTTCTGTTCCCATTCAATGCTAGTCAAAACCCTATCCAACTTTTCAAAAGTTTGATTTGGTCGGGAATTTTCCCATGTGAACTTCCTCCCCGAGAGCTCTATCTCGCGAAGGTCAAGGCTCTCGATAATAGTATTGAACATAAATGGCCATCTACCATCGAAATTGTCATTATTCTTCTCGTCGGGCCTCCTTATAATATTCAAATCACCTCCAATTAAGAGCGGTAATTTCTCGTCATAAATCCGAACCAGATCAGCGAGAAATTCAGATTTTCATTCCGGTTGAGCAGCCCCATAGACAGCAACCAGAGCCCATTGAAAACCATCCCCTTTGGAAGTGATCCTGAATTTAACCGCGCAATCTCCTAACACCACTTCTCTAACATGAAGTGTATCACACCGCACACCAAGTAAGATCCCCCCAGATCTTCCTATTGGCGGGAGACAGTGCCAATCAAAATCGATTCCCGCTGATAAAGCACTAAGGAACTGAGACGTCAATTTATCTCTTCCTGTCTCCATAATTGCAATAAAATCAAGTTGATGCTCTATGGTTGCTTCAGCTAGAAATCTAGTTTTAGTCAAGTCACGTAGACCTCTGCTATTCCAGAAAATGCCTCTCATCGTTCATCATAAAAAAATTAACAGTTCTAAACTGAGCACTCCTACGGACTGCCGAAACCGGATACACTTTCCGTTTCCAGGGCCGCTTTGGTTTATCACCAAGCTCCTGGTCCATGTAACCAGGTGATTGTGAATTGGCATGCTCACAAGTTTCAGTAGAGGTATTCGCATCTAGACCAAAATCCTCTCCTATATCAGATTCCTCCACTGATAACACATTATCACACAATGAATTAAGACCCCCCAAATCATTAATCTAAGATTGCTGCATAGGTTTTACCATAGCCAAATTCCGAATAATATCAAGTGCCCTATCTACCTCTAAATCTAGTAGATCATTAATGGATTTCGAAACTTGAGCATGCGAATTCCCCAAAGACACCCCAACAAAAGCAGCATTCTCAATAATTTGTTGGGGTGAAAAATGAAGAATGGAATTTTCTTTGCTAAAAGACATACCTGTCGAAAGTTCCGCATCCTTCATCTTAGCAGCACGCATTGCCCACCCCATCTTGAGGTCATCCACATCTGGTTGTTCCTGAATCCGCTGACTGGGTCTCCTCCCTGATGTCAACGGATCTGATATACCTCCAAATTCTATGACCTCATCAACTGATCTTGAAATTCCTCCCTGGCTGCCCCCCTCAAGCGCGGGAACCTCCACTGGAGCAACATCATCCACCATATCAGCCGACTTGCAGTGGGGAGGACCAACACATGACCTCATCACCTCGGACCGAGACAAACCTCCTTCGCTGCCCTCCACCTGATCGGGACCCTGCAATGAAACCACCTCATCAACGATGCCATCCTCCAGATCAGGACCCTGCATAGGATCAAGGGAACCACCCTCCAGCGACACAACCGCCGGAGAACAAAAAGTAGAGCTCACACATGGCATTACATGCGGCTCTAAAATCAACTCCCCCACCCCAACAGCGGGTGAGCAAAGAGTAGTACCCCCTCCTGGCCTCACCTGCGGCTCCAAAGCCACCTCGTCCTTCGCCTTAGCCAGGTACTGGTTCAATGAAATCGCCGGCAACCCAAGTGCCGGTGAAGAAGGCTGCCTCGCCACACTAGCAGAAAGTTTCCGTGGGAAAGACAACAGAATCTGTCTTCCCGATTCGGACCCCGCTATCGAAGAAGCCAGCCTGGCAGGAGCCGAAGCAGGCTCAACTAATCAAAAACGCAGTTGCGTCACCGGTGCCGAAATCGGAGCTCCCCCTCCTGCCCCAACCGTAGGAGTCTTCGGCAACGCAACATTAGTGGATGGCCAAACCTCCTTGTCTGACTCCTTAGGACAAGACTCGTCATCCCCATCAAACATATCCGCATCTTGATCCTTCACTAACTCATCAAATATCGGTGGAATCTCGATCTCTATGCGAAGGGTATACCCCATACCCGCATATGCCCAAACAACCTCATCATGCACTAGACCAATATCAATAACATTGACCAACATTCGCGCCACACCTTTGGCCCTAGAGAACACCATGTCCACCTTCTCCGTCTTTCCAATTAAAAATCCAAGGCTCCAAACCACATGAAAATTGTTAACAGCCTTAGATGGAGCTCCCACAAATTGCACCCAAAACTGATCAAAAGGAACCCCCTGAGGCTCCTCACTATTCCAAGCATCAAACTCTAATATGCAACACGTGCTTGCCACTCTGCACATGCCAAATTTCAACAACCGTGCCAAATCTTCCTTAGATGGAAATATCACCTTGAACACATTATCAGCAACTGCAATAGGCTCCCACCGAAAAGAAGCGGAAACCAGCTCTCGCAGTTGCTGAACCACCTGATCCGCAGTCATAGTCCCATTAGTGATAGTAACCTTACCAGCAAGTGCCACATCCGGTGTATGTACCGTAGTCGTCACAGAAGGTGATTCAAAAAACATAAGCTCCTGACACCACGCTCCATAAATAGCCACCACCGGCATCTGTCCAACTGTGAGCGGACACTGAAGCGAACCATGTACGGGTTTGAGACAGAACTCACATAGATCCGCCGTACACTCAGAAACAAAGTGGCCATTCTCTCCACATCTGTAACATATCATTTTTTCCATCTTTCGCGCCCACTTAGATGGTCTATCACCCCCATCCAACTTGACGTTGGCATGGCCCTTGACCAGTGCCTGATCAGTCAAATCCTTAGCACCCTCAATTGCCGGCATCTGCTCAACAGGAGGAACGTTGGACTGCACCTGAGCTTGCCCAACAATCAAATCTCGCGGCACAAGGTCCTCCGATGGTGGCAATGGAGGTCTGGGCTTCCTACCACCTCCACAACCACCCCAATTCTGCCTATATCCTCCTCTCATGGGATGCGATGGACCTGCAACCCCTGGCACAAACTTCCCAGGAGGCCCCTGCCACGCATATCCCCGACCGCCACCAGAAGAAGAAGAACCACGATGATGCCCTTGACCGTAAGCGTTGACACCATCATCTCCCCAACAACCTCGCGGCTGCATGCGATTAGCATCATCACCTGCCGACCTAGCAGCCGCTTGCTGATGAACCATCGGCCTCGCCACCTGTGCTGAAGGACGATTCCCCCTGGCCAGAAGACTTCCCCGGCTGCAATGACTGCTGCATCTACTTGGAAGTGGCCTGCTGATGGCCCGCATTCGGCTTAGCTACAGGCATCTTGCCATCGGTGCCACACCCGGCGGACCCCCCTTCCCCGACATGATCCCTGTCGTGAGACAAGGGATACGAGTTGCTCGACCAACACCCAGCCGCCAGAAGCCCCTACGTAAGCAAACCCTAGGTATCGGTACCACGGACTCGACCTGCCGTATATCTGGGCACCTCGTATGACGCAGAGCCGGACTAGGATTGTCTAACTAGGCCGAATACCCAGCTCGATCCGATACCAACTTAGACCGCACCCCCGGCCTGTTAGCATCGAGAGCAGCCTTTAAAAAACAGGCCCTAGAATCCCGAGTCGACGGCACAAAAACCGCAGAGCCAGACGGACGAACTGTCGACCCAGAAGAACGAACAGCTGAACGATCCTTCTTGGCCACTCGATTCCTCATCACCCAACAATCGGGTATGAAGAAATCCGATAACGGAAGTGGAGGCAATTTTACCTTTGGGATCGGCCCAACCCAAGGTTTCGTCGGTGTTACTTGCCTCATCTGACTCTCAAGATCAAGATCCCGCATAAGCATGTGCTCCTGTAAATTTTCTAGCGATGGTACCGAGCTGGCCGAAGAAGGAATGTTCGGTGTCATCTGCACCTTCTCCGAATGATAGTCAAGTACATACCTGACATCCTCCCGCGGCGACAACCGATCATCATCGTCTTCACCTGTCACCGCGTTCGCCCAAAACCTTCCTCCACCCAACGCTGGTTTGAGCTCCGGCGACCAGGGTCGATCCTCCTCCGACGAAACATCAAAAACCTGATGATCATCCTCAGCAGTACGATCCTGCTGAACAAAAGAAACACAACAAACAGAGTACACATCTGTCAGGAAGTATTAGTATTAGTCTAGGAGTCCTTATTAGTATTAGTATTAGTCTAGGAGTCCTTATTAGTCTATGTTTACTTTCCTTGCACCTCAAGTCATGTGTATTATATATATGCCCCTTGGGCCTCCAATATAGACAAGTTGCTTTCCTAACATGGTACCAGAGCATTAGGTTTTCTTCTCGCACGTGCAACTCGTGCTCCTCGATCCATCCGTCCTGCTCGCCAGCCTCGTTTCGTGCTGCAGGCTCATCCCGCGCCGGATCTCCAGGTCCCTGTTTATTTCCGTCCTAGCTGGTAGTCCATCCCGTCTCGATCTGGAGCGGTTCCTGTCCCAGTCGGCAGTCCGTCCCGTCTCGATCTGGAGCGGTTCCCGTCCCAGCCGGATCCTCTCCTGATCTAGAGCAGTTCCCGTCCCAGCCAGATCCTTTCCTGGATCTGGAGCAGTTCCCGTCCCAGCCGGATCCTCTCCTGCTTGAACCAGCCAGCAGTTGCGCTCCATATATTGGAGCCTGCTGGATCCGATCTGACCAGCAGCCAGCCCCTACGCCCAGTTCTCCACCGGATTGCTGCCCGCTGGACCCCGTCGCCACCAACTTCTGATCTCATTGCTCGGATTCTCCTATCTCGACGTGATCTCTAAACAAAATCAAAAATCAAAAATCAAATTAAAAAAAATGTGTGCTACCTCCGGCTACGTTGCTGTTCCTCGTTGTCCGGTGATCTTTGATGACACTAACTACACCGAGTTCATTGGCTTCATGCGCATTCACATGCGTGGCATCCGCCTATGGGGTTTTCTTTCGGGCGAGGTCTGCTGTCCGCCATGTGCGGTTCCTCCCGTGGCTCCCACTCCGCCGACCCCACCGGCTCTTCCTGCGAATGCTCCTCAGGCCGCAAAGGATGCGGCTAAGCTTACTGGTGAGGCCGCTGTGAGTGCTTATGATGAGAAGGTCTTGGCTTATGAGGAGGCTCTTCAGACGTATCATGGTGCTCTGTCTGCTTACACCCAGTGGCTTGATGATGATGCTCGTGCTGCCGCTGTTCTCACTGCTAGTGTTCTGCCTCAGTTTGCTTCTGAGTTTCTGGGCTTTCCTACTGCCTTTGAGATGTGGAATCGCCTTCGTCAGCACTATCAGCCCTCTGGTGATGCCTTATACCTCTCTGTGGTTCGTCAGGAGCATGCTCTTCAACCGAATGACTCTACTGTTGATGACTTCTATGCACAGAGTTCTGCTATCTGGCGCCAGCTCGATTCTCTCCGCACTTCTGGTTGTCGTACTTGTCCCTGTTGCCAGGCTGTCCAGGCCAACTTGGAGTTTCGTCGCGTCTGCGAGTTCCTGTCTCGGCTCCGTAAGGAGTTCGAGCCTCGGCGTGCTCAGTTGTTTGCTCGTGGCCGTATTTCTCTTATGGAGGCGCTTTCTGAGATTCGTGTTGAGGAGACTCGCTTATGTGCTGCTATTTTAATGGAGGTTCCCTTGTTGCTCGCTGCTCGGGCTACTTCAACGCCACCTGCTGCACCGACCCCTTCTCACTCGAGTGCTCCGCTGCTCTTGCCCACTCCTTGTGGAAGCTCACGTCGCCCCCGTCCACATTGTGGCTACTGCAACAATGATGGTCATATTGAGTCCCACTGCTACACGAAGAAGAACCACTTGCGCGAGGCACAATCATCATCTACAGATACTTCGTCATCTACCTCGACAGCTTCAGCCATCGCTTTGACTGAGGAGGATATTCTACGAATTAAGCGTTTGCTTGCTGCTTCAGGTTCTTCCTTGACGGGTACTGCTGGTATTCTAACTCAGGCTTCCTGCACTGAGCAACCACCTCCTACACAGTCAGGACCGTCTCCCGCACACTCTGGTTGGAATTGGCCTTCGCCGCCATGATCTTATTTTTTCTCTTCCACTGCTATCATCCCTAATCTAGTGTGTCTTCTTTATTTTTCTCTTCCGCTGCGTCCACCAAATCCGTTGATATTTTGTGTTTTCTCATGCCATGCGAATCCATCATACCTTTGTCCGTCAGCCTTCCCTTGGTCCTGATCCTTTCTATGCAACTTTTGTGGCCTACTTGCCCTTTTTGTTTTCTATAGGATTGTCTGGATTTCTTTTCCATTGTCGATCTACGTCCATCGTGCCTTATCCGCCGAGCTTCTTTTGTCGACGGTTATCGTGGACTATGATTTTCTGCACAATTCTTTCTTCCTTTTGATGTGCTATCTTCTGTTGACAATCCATCTTCTCTTGATACTTATCTTGTATCTTCACGTGATGCGGTGTCTACCTATGATGTGCCATCTCTTCGTTATCTCCTTAAGCGACTCGACAAGTTTTGAAGACTCTTCATGCTACGACGACACTCTCAAGAGGCGGATTTGGATTATCATTTTTTTAGTATTACACTTCTTCAAATGCAATGCTATTGCATACGCTTTGCATTTGACGGGGGGTATCAGGAAGTATTAGTATTAGTCTAGGAGTCCTTATTAGTACTAGTATTAGTCTAGGAGTCCTTATTAGTCTATGTTTACTTTCCTTGCACCTCAAGTCATGTGTAATATATATATGCCCCTTGGGCCTTCAATATAGACAAGTTGCTTTCCTAACAACATCGACTAACATACGGGTTCCAGCCGAGAACTGAACCCCTTCCTCGAGATACCTACGGGCGAGAATATCATTCTCCTCATCCCGGAAGGTTAACCATCTAGAAATTGGATGAAAAACAATAAACCGTCGAGCAGTATTGAAAGACTGACCTCAAAATACTCCGCTTTCCAAACAAGTCGCGATGGGATATGGTCTGACGGCAGGAGTTGGATTTGCTGTCTCACCATCGCCGGCCGAACATGAGAAATGACCCTCCGATCCGCCGGCGATCGAAGGATCTCGGTCCCCCCCCCCCCCCCGGCGCCCCGAGGGTCGCCCGGGTCGTCCGGATCGCCAAGGTCCATCTAAAGGTCCTTTCTTCATGTAACTATTATTAATTGTGGAAAGTCCATAGCATACGAGGCAACGGTTAATAATCCTCCTGTGAATGGCTTCTTCCTAGCACATAGTTACACTATATTTAGATTAGTCTGATTACAGTTTGTAGCTTAACATAATTGAGCAGCTCGCCCTTGAGTGAATATATGTTTGTAGGTGTACAACTTGAGCGTATAATTGGTAGGTGTACAACATGATTGCAGTACTAACATTGTGTGCACTGCAACAAAGAGCATATATGTTTGTAGGTGTACACCATGAGCAGCTCGCCCTTGAGTGAATATATGTTTGTAGGTGTACAACATGAGCGTATAATTGGTAGGTGTACAACATGATGGCAGTACTAATATTGTGTGCACTGCAACAAAGAGCATATATGTTTGTAGGTGTACAACATGAGCAGCTCGCCCTTGAGTAAGTATATGTTTGTAGGTATACAACATGAGCGTATAATTGGTAGGTGTACAACATGATTGCAGTACTAATATTTGATAGATCCGTGGATCCTCTAGGCTTAGATGAATCCGGTAGTACCCGTACTTTTCCTTGTCCCTAACTCGATGAGCTTCCGCTGGCGTCCTTCGTGAGGTGGTGACGACGGTGTGGAAGGAGAGATGGGTGTGGCGTCGGTGGTGCTTTCCGTGAGCACCGCGCTAACCCTAGATCGGAAGGGTTTGTAGGTGGGAGTGTGGTGGCGGCGAACCTCGTAAGTCATGCCCCGGCACCCCACCTTTCTTTATATAGCGAGGGTCACAGGGGTCCACCAACCATAATGGGTTGGACGCCCCCAATCAGGGCGCGTAGATCAGGGTCCGGTGGGCCGTTGGGCCCACTCGGGAGGAGATCAACCTAACATTCTTCCCCTTGATCTCAACTTTTACTTTTGACTTTATACTTTCTATTTTATTTGTTGCATCACATATAGGCATGTAGAGCATGTCTCATCGTCACAGCTTAATTGCCGATAGAATCATACAGCTACAACACACGTTTTGTTTTGAAACAAATTCATTTACATTTTGGCATCTTATGATCCACGAATCATAGGCTTTCCATCAAACCCATGCCGACTAAGTGTTCCTTGAACACACTGGGTGGTAAGCCTTTCGTTAGCGGATCCGCAGGCATATACTTCGTAATTATATGCTCGAGACTTATAGTTTGATCCTGGATTTTATCTTTCACAACATAATAATTTATATCTATTGTCTTGGAAGCATTACTCGACTTGTTCTTGTGAGTATAAAATACTACGGGCTGGTTGTCACGGTATTTCTTTAGTGGCTTGTGAATACAATCTACCACTTTCGAGTCGGGTATAAATTTCTTTAACCATATCACGTACCCGGTGGCTTCAAAACATGCTATAAACTCTGCTTGCATCGTGGACGATGCAACTATGGTATGTTTGGAGCTTTTCCATGAAATAGCTCCTCGAGCGAGAGTGAACACGTATCGAGACATGGATTTTCTATCATCTCCATCTCCCGCAAAATCTGCGTCTGAATACCCTTTTATCTCTAGGGAATCAGATCTTCTCTATGTTAGCATGATTTCATTTGTGCCTTGCGCATCACGCAATGCTTTCTTTGCCATCTTCCAGTGCTCTTGGCCTGGATTTGCTTGATATCTACCGAGTACCGAGGTGCTAAAAGCTAAGTCAGGGTGTGTTCACACTTGTGCATACTGTAAACTTCCAACAACTGAAGTATATGGCACTGTTTTCATTTCATCGAGCTCGTACTGATTCTTGGGACATTGGTAATTCCCAAAACTATCGCCCTTGACTATAGGAGCAGGTGTGGCTTTACACTTATGCATATTATACTTTTTGAGAACTTTCTCTAAATATTCTTTCTACGATAGTCCTAAGACTCCATTTTTCGTGTCTCAATGAATTTCAATGCCCAAAACATATGAAGCATCACCAAGTTTGAGGATAAAAACTTCTTTGTTTCTTGTAGTAGACTAATACCATTGCTTGCAAGCAAGATATCATCCACATACAATATTAGGAAAATGTATTTCACACTTTTAAACTTTACATAAATGCAGTTATCCTCACCATTTTCTTGAAATCCAAACCTTTTAATAGTATTGTTAAACTTTAGATACACAGTCTAGAGGCTTGCCTTAGTCCATAAATGGATTTCTTTAGGCGACATCACATATCTTCCTTGCCTTCCATGATAAAACCCTTGGGTTGTTTCATGTAGACATCTTCTTGTAAATCTTCGTTTAGGAATGTCGTCTTTACATCCATTTGATGCAGCTCTAAATCAAAATGAGCAACTAGTGCCATTATGATTCTGAAGGAATCCTTACAAGAGACTGGAGAAAAAGTCTCATTGTAGTCTATCCCTTCTCTTTATGTAAATCCTTTTCCACAAGTCGGGATTTATACTTTTCTATATTCCCATTAGAGTCATACTTTGTTTTGTAGACCCATTTACAACCTACTGTCTTTGCTCCTTTAGGAATAATTTCTAAGTCCCAAACATCGTTGGAACTCATCGATTTCATCTCATCTTCCATTGCCTCTAGCCATTTGATGAGTGAGGGCTTTTACTGGCTTATTCATATGTGGTGGGATCACCTTCCATATGAACCATTTCTGTGTTATAGACTTTATAATAAGTAGAAATAGCTGGTCTTCTTGTTCTATTAGACCCTCTAAGTGCCTCATTTTCTGGCACACTTTCTACTGTTTCTTGTTGCACTTCCCTTTCATGATCAACAAGAGGTTCAGACGGCTCCTGAAGGATAGGTTTCGGGTCTTCTACCGTAGTTGTCATCGTTGGAGTCACAGCGGATAGTGAGAAAAATGGTTCTTGAATCATCGGAATGGGTGCATGCACCCTCTTCTCCTCAAGATCAATTTTCCGAGCTACCAAGATCCCCTCATCATTTCTTCCTCTAAGAAGACCGCATGTCTCGTTTCTACAAACTTTGTGTATCTTTCTGGACAGTAGAAAATAAAACATTTTGATCTATCACGGTAGCCAATGAAATGGCAACTCACTGTTTTTGGATCTAACTTTCCGATGTTTGGATTAAACATTTTGGCCTCAGCTGGACATCCCCACACCCTGAAGTATTGCAGGGATGGCACTCTTCCTATCCATAGCTCGTGCGGTGTTTTGGGCACCGACTTGCTTGGTACTCTGTTGAGAATGTGAATGGCGGTTTTAAGCGCCTCCATCCACAATCACAATGGCAGCTCGAAGTAACTCATCATGTTGCGCACCATATCCATAAGGGTACGGTTGCGCCTTTCAGCTACCCCATTTTGCCGAGGCTCGCCCGGCAGTGAGTACTAGGCAACTATGCCAGTCTCCTGCAAGAACTTTGCAAAAGGTCCAGGGACTTGGCCATATGAAGTGTGTCGACCATAGTACTCCCCCCACGGTCAGACCTCACTATATTTATCTTTTTGTCAAGCTGATTTTCAACTTCAGCTTTGAATATCTTGAATTTATCCAATGCTTCATTTCTTTCTTTGATTGGATAACTCTAACCGAAGCGGGAATAATCATCTGTGAATGTTATGACCGAATCATAACCATCCACACTTTTCACCGGGAATGGTCCACAAATATCAGTGTGAATAATTTCCACTGTTCCCGTGCTTCGGTTTGCACCCTTCTTTATCTATTTTACATACTTTCCTTTAATGCAATCTATGCATTGTTCTAAGTCAGAGAACTCCAACTGAGGAAGAATTTCACTTTTGACTAATCTTTCTATTCTCCCTTGGAAATATGGCCCAAGCGGCAGTGCCATAATTTCGAGGAGTCGTGAGTTCTCTTTCTTTTCTTTTGTTCTTCGTTCGACGAGGAACTATGCTCATTCACATTATTTGCATAATGCACTTTTTCATGAAGTGATAACAGATAAAGCTCATTATGGAGGAAGGCATCGCCTACATAATCGTTATAATACCAAATGGTACATTTGCCATGTCCAAAAAAAAATTGATAATTGTCTTTATCCAAGCATGAAGCAATTATTAAATTCCTATTACATGAAGGCACGAATAGTACATCTCTAAGCAAAAGCTTGAATCCTTCGGTTAGCTCCAAGGAGATGGCACCTACGGCTTCAACTTCTGCTTGGACACCATTTGTGACTTCAATACTTCTTTCTTTTCGGCACATGGTCCTCGTCGAACTGAATCCCTATAAAGAGTTTGCAACATGAACAGTTGCTCCTGAGTCAGTCGACCAAGTAGATTTCGAAAACTTTAAATACAGAGATTCATTTACAAAGGAAACGATGTCGTTAGCTCTCTTTGCCATGAAGGCCTTTAGCCAGGCAGGACAATTCTTCTTGTAGTGCCCTGTCTGCTTGCACTAGAGACAAGTGTCCTTGTCCACTGGAATAGGCTTTTGCTGATAATGAGCGGGAGCTTTGCCATAATATCTAGGCTTAGATGAATCCGGTAGTACCCGTACTTTACCTTGTCCCGAACTCGATGAGCTCCCGCCGGCGTCCATCATGAGGTGGTGACGACGGTGTGGAAGGAGAGATGGGTCTGGCGTCGGTGGTGCTTCCCGTGAGCACCGCGCTAACCCTAGATCAGAAGGGTTTGTAGGTGGGAATGTGGCAGCGGCGAACCTCGTAAGTCGTGCCCCAGCACCCCACCTTCCTTTATATAGCGCGGGTCACAGGGGCCCACCAACCATAATGGGTTGGGCGCCCCCGATCAGGACGCATAGATCAGGGTCCGGTGGGTCGTTGGGCCCACTCGGGAGGAGATCAACCTAACAGTATTCTGTGCACTGCAACAAAGAGCATACATGTTTGTAGGTGTACAACATGAGCGTATAATTGGTCTCATTATCAAAATTTGTTACCTTCTATAGAGATGGTTGTTAATTCTATAAGATGTCCCAACATGTAGGCTACTAATGAATAAGGAATCTTCATACAATCAGAACATATAGATGCAAGGTCAAAGCTTGGATGGTTGTATCCGATTTTCTTGAAGACATATAAAAATTATGTGTAGTGTCTTCTTTTTTTTTGAACTGGAGAAAAACTTTAGTCTCTTTGATATTAGATGATTTTAATTATATTTTTTTTCTGCCGGAGTGGTTTGATCAGTAGGACTGTCCTACATAAAAAATAGTGATTATATTTCAAAAAAATCTGGAAATTAGTTTCAGTTGGCTCAAATCACTTGCAATGACTTATTTATTTTCCAGAGATAAAGTAACAAACTTTGGTGCAGGTTCAATAATGTGTGGTTCACTGCGTCTAATCTATAGCATTATCTCAGGAAACAAAAGTTCCAGCTCTAAAGTAGCAAAAGTCACTGCATGTATTATCTTCGTGAAAAAATTAGGGGAACTAAATGATATGTTAATTCCGTATACTTACTCATGGTCCACCAAGATAGATAAAGAGTTTGACGACATGTAAAATTGTTGATCTATCTTAAGTTTATTCGGCCGCTGATCAACATGAACAGTATATAGTTCTCAACTGATGACTCAACAAGCATGAATCCTACAACAGAGAAACTCCAAAAGTCGTTATCCGTTCATCAACTCTAGGAGCTCTGATGTATGTTGAAGTTCATCTGTACGCGCTGTTTACTTTTTCTCATCACAATGACACATCATCCATGCACTGTTTCTTATTGTTATTTCCTAGATTGTTCCCCACATGTTGTGTTCAATGTGGTAGTGATTGTTGTTTCATTTTTATAGAAAACACTGTTGAGTAAATAGGCAATTTTCCGAGTAGATTAATCCATGGAATAATTACTAACATGGCATTGACTAGGTTCATGACATACTGATCACGGAGTATACTAGCAAGTACTACGCGTATAGCAGAAACATCTACGCATATAGGTAATACTACTAGTGCAGACAGAAACAGGAGAGAGACAAACATATCATACCCTCCGATCGGCCAGTTGGCCGTAGCAGCAGCGGTGGCGGCGGCAGTATCCTCTGCCGCCTTCTTCTCGGCTTCGGCCTTCTGGCGGACGAGACGGTTAGCTTCGCTTGGTGAATACATGGCGATGACGAGGGCGACGCGGACGTTGACGAAGCAGACGGACGGAGGCGAGCAGTCGCGTGATCGCTCCCCAAAAACCTAATCGCCCCTCTCCCGTACAGGAACCGGAGAGGCGAGGTTTTGGGAGGCCTCCTCTCCCGTCGACCGTGTACGCGGTAAACGCGACAGAGTCGCCGGCGGCAGCAGCAGTCAAGGAACGAACGCGTGAGGCAGATGTGATCTGATTCTCGTGACGGCTAGGGTAGGCGATAGCCTGCTTATAAAGGCGGCTGGGTGGAGAGACATGGGCCAAACCCACGTCCGAGTCGGTAACAGCCACGATCAGACGTCTCGGATCGTGCCTTGTCCGTTACATATTCTCTGTTCCTGACCGGCAAAAATGAGCGCGAAGGTATGAGCTTGGCTCGGCTCATTCCCGCAACACGCGGCGCATCGCGTCATGACGAGGCGTGCCGTGGCGAGGCGGGCGGCGGAGGAGGAGTGCGCGAGGGCACCTTCTCTTCTCACTCTCCAATAACATGTGGAAGAGAGACCCTTATAAAGGGTCCAACTTCTCCTCCACTAGCGGGGTGGAACTAAACTTCCCACCACCTTGTCATGCCACCACCTACATGGGCCCTTGGATATTTTTCTGAAATTTGTCTTATGGGCCTAAGGCCCATCTCTAATTTCAACAATCCCCCATCAGATCTGAAAGGCACATCGCGTTCCCTCGTTCCAATCACTGTTTTAATATACCAGCATTTGAGTGAAGACCTGTTAAGGTTGAGGTTCACCTAGAGCAAGTAGATACACCCCTTTACAACTGAACAATGGACTATGCCTTGAATTGTCAGTTTGGCGTAAAGGAGCTTCACCTCAAGTCTTACTAGTACTAGGCTGCCGAAGGCGACCCCTCGGGTGGAGCATATTAGTCACACTCCTGGCCTATTCATGAGTTTACTAGAGATCACCCAAATCTCATAGACTGTGACCAGCAGTCAAGCTCATATAGGTGTGTTCCTCCAAAGATCGCTCTGTAGGACAGCATCTTGCTTACATATTAGCCTTAGAACACATTAAGACAGTAGTCATGCTACCAGACAGTATCCGAGATTATTGCATCTCCAACGGATTGGGTTAGTAAAGTTACTCTCCTCGGTTCACCACTGGCTTGTTTTCCCAGGTCCTACTTCACGGGATCTCCGATCATATAGGTTGGGTTACTGCCATGGCAACTCATGTGGGTCTCATACCCATCTCCCTCGATGCACTATCTATCACAACACGTGATAGCCCTTTAGTAAAGGGATCTGCCAGATTCTTAGCCGTTTGGACGTAATGCAACGCTATCACCCCGGGGTTTATCAAACGTCTGACAGACTTCAATCTCATTCTTATATGTTTGTTGGACTTCATATTGTCCTTTGAACTCTTCACTTTAACAATAACTGTTTGATTATCGCAGTTCATAAGGATAGCCGGAACCGGCTTATCAAGCACAGGTAAGTCCATCAAAAGATCTCGAAGAAATTCTGCTTCGACACCAGATGTGTCTAATGCTGTTAATTCTGCTTCCATTGTCGATCTTGTTAAGATCATTTCCTTGCAAGACTTCCAGGAAACAGCACCACCCCCAAGAGTAAACATATACCCAGTTGTGGCCTTCATCTCATCAGCATCAGAGATCCAATTCGCATCACTATACCCTTGAAGTACCGATGGGAATCCCGTATAGTGAAGCCCGTGGTTGACAGTACCTTTCAAGTAGCGCATAATTCTTTCAACAGCACGCCAATGAACATCGCCCGGGTTTGCAACAAACCGGCTAAGTTTGCTCATGGCAAACGCGATGTCAGGCCTCGTTGCACTAGCTAGGTACATAAGTGAACCGATAATTTGAGATAATCTCAATTGATCTATAGTTGTGCCTTTAAACTTTCGAATAAGCACCCTAGGATCATATGGTGTTTGAAAAATTTTGCAGTCTGAATATCCAAAGCGACTCAAAATCTTCTCAACATAGTGGGATTGCAGAAGTGTAATCCCACCCTCATCATCTCTCAACAGCTTGATGTTCAAGATAACATTAGCCATCCCAAGGTCCTTCATCTCAAAGTTTTGAGATCGAAAAGACTTAACCTCCTCAATTATTTTGAGGTTGGTTCCAAATATCAGTATGTCACAATATAACTCCTTCGCCCCCACCATGGCGATAGTATACACATTTGTCAGCTTCATTAACAACGAAGCCAAGAGATGTCAGAGTTGTGTTAAACTTCTCATGCCATTGCTTAGGTGCTTGACTCAGACCATATAAAGATTTCAGCAACTTACACACCTTTCCTTCCTGACCTTCTATCACAAAGCCATCTGGCTGTTGCATATAGATTTCCTCATTTAGCTCTCCATTCAGGAAAGTCGTCTTAACATCCATTTGATGAACGAGAAGACCATGAGAGGCCGCCAATGAGAGTAGTACTCAAATGGTGGTCAGTCTAGCCACAGGTGAATAAGTATCTAAGAAATCTTCTTCTTCTTTCTGGGCATAGCCCTTGGCCACAAGCCTAGCCTTGTACTTTTCAATCGTACCATCGGGCCTAAGCTTCTTTTTGAACACCCACTTGCATCCCAATGGTTTGCAACCATAGGGACGATCTGTGATTTCCCATGTCCCGTTAGCCATGATGGAATCCATCTCGCTACGGACCGCAGCTTTCCAGTAATCAGCATCTGGAGAAGCATACGCTTCTGAAATAGAAGTGGGATTATCATCCATGAGGTATATGAAGAAATCATCACCAAAGGTCTTTGCAGTCCTTTGTCTCTTGCCCCTACCACAGGCTTCCTCGTCATCCTCCTCAGGATTTTCATCATGTATTTGTTCATAGTATTCCATAAGAATGGCAGGGTCAGAGTTATCTCAGATTCCTGTCTAGAAGTGCTTTGAATATCTTTCATGGGAAATGTGTCCTCAAAGAATGTAGTATCCCACAACTCCATTATTGTACCGACCTTCATGTCAGGTACCTCAGATTTCACTACTAGAAATCTATAGCCTATGCTATTCTTAGCGTATCTCAAATTAACGCAATCCACAGTCTTTGGTCCAAGCTTACGCTTCTTGGGGATTGGTACATTGACTTTCACCAAGCAGCTCCAAGTACGTAAGTATGAGAGCGTCGTCCTTCTCTTCGACCACTCCTCGTAGGGAGTGACCTCATTATCTTTTGTAGGAACTTTATTCAGGACATGACACGCGGTCAATATAGCCTCCCCCCACCATGCCTTGGATAAACCCGATGTATCTAACATGGCGTTAACCAAATCAGTTAGAGTACAGTTTTTCCGCTCGACAACCCCGTTTGACTGGGGTGAATAGGGAGGCGTCCTCTCATGAATAATGCCTGTTCCGCACAAAATGAATCAAATTCGTTTGAGAAGTACTCTCCACCACGATCAGACCGGACGCGTTTAATTTTCTTTTCAAGTTGATTCTCAACTTCTGCCTTATAGATTTTAAAGTAGTGTAGAGCCTCGTCTTTAGTATTTAACAGATAGACATAGAAAAATCTAGTGGAATCATCTATCAATGTCATGAAGTATTTCTTTCCACCTTTAGTCAACACACCATTCATCTCACAAGGATCAGAATGTATGAGTTCTAATGGTGCCAAGTGTCTCTTCTCTGCAGCCTTGTGAGGCTTGCGAGGTTGCTTTGCTTGCACACACGAATGACACTTAGAACCTTTGGCTAAAGTGAAAGTTGGGATTAAATTCAGTTTTGCTAGCCGCGACATAACACGGAATCTTATGTGACAAAGACGTGAATGCCAAACTTCATATTCATTAACACTCGAATGAATATTGTTCATGACTTTATTACAAAAATCTGCAAGAGAAAGGCGGAACAGACCTCCGCATTCATAACCTTTTCCAACGAAAAGTCCATATTTCGTAACTACTACTTTATTAGACTCGAATACCAACTTAAACCCTTCTCTACACAGAAGGGAGCCACTAACGAGATTCTTCTTGATGGCGGGGACATGTTGCACGTTCTTCAGCTGCACGATCCTTCCCGAAGTAAACTTCAGATCGACCGTGCCAACACCAAGAACAGAAGCACTCGCGCCATTCCCCATCAATACGGACCCGCGACCGGTGGCCTAATAAGAAGAGAACAATGATAAGTCAGCACACACATGAATATTTGCACCCGTGTCCAACCACCAGTCGGTGGACTGACAAACTGTAAATACAGTAAATAAATTACCGTACCCAGATGCACCACTTTCATTGTTGCCCACAATCGTATTGGCAGACTTGGAGTCCTGCGCCGGCTTCTTGTAATTGTTTGGGAATTTGTTCGCCCAATGTTACTCTGAACCACAAGTATAGCAGCCATTTCCCGTCTTATTCTTCTTGAAGGGCTTCTTTCCCTTCTTCTTGAAGTCGGTATTCTAGTGGACAGAATTCTTTCCCTTGGGCTTGTGGGAATTGAAGTTCCTCTGATGTACCATATTGGCAGCAGAAGAGCTTTCCACCGCTTTTCCATTGGAGACCTTTGCACTCGAGTTCTGCTCAACACTCAGATGGCCGATGATGTCCTCTACTGAGAACTCATGCCTCTGATGTTTAAGAGTAGTAGCAAAGTTCCTCCAGGAATTAGGGAGCTTAGCAATTATACAGCCCGCGACAAACTTGCTCGGCAAATTGCACTTAAGAACCTCAAGTTCCTTAGCTATGCATATTATCTCATGAGCCTGTTCCAATACAGAATGGTTGTCAACCGTCTTGTAATCGTGGAACTGCTCCATAACAATCATCTCACTCCCAGCACCGGTGGCCCCAAATTTAGATTCGAGCGCCTCCCACAAGTCCTTGGCAACATGCATATGTAAATATGCATCAACCAGCTTATCTCCGATCACGCTAATGACTGCTCCAAGGAATAGGACGGTGGCCTCCTTAAACATCTTCTCATGTTCAGGAGTGATAGTTTCCGTAGGAGTGACACCGGCTACCCAGAACACGTTCATAGCCGTGAGCCATAAGGTGGTTCTCGTTTGCCAACGCTTGAAAAAAGTACCGATAAACTTATCTGGTTTCAGTGCAGCAGCAAAACCATTACTTGAAAATTTCTTACAGAAATTAGGTTTTTGGATTGTTGAGTAAATAGGCAATTTTCCGAGTAGATTAATCCATGAAATAATTACTAACATGGCATTGACTAGGTTCATGACATACTGATCACGGAGTATACTAGCAAGTACTATGCATATAGTAGAAACATCTACGCATATAGGTAATACTACTAGTGCAGACAGAAATAGGAGGGAGAAAAACATATGATACCCTCCGATCGGCCAGTTGGTCGTAGCAGCAGCGGTGGCGGCGGCAGTATCCTCTGTCGCCTTCTTCTCGGCTTCGGCCTTCTCGCGGACGAGACGGTCAGCTTCGCTTGGTGAAGACATGGCGATGACGAGGGCGACGCGGACGTAGACGAAGAAGACGGACGAAGGCGAGCAGTCGCGTGATCGCACCCCAAAAACCTAATCGCCCCTCTCCCGTACAAGAACCGGAGAGACGAGGTTTCGGAGGCCTGCTCTCCCGTCGACTATGTATGCGGTAAACGGGACAGAGTCGCCGGCGGCAGCAGCAGTCAAGGAACGAACGCGTGAGGCAGATGTGATCTTATTCTTGTGACGGCTAGGCTAGGCGATAGCCTGCTTATAAAGGCGGTTGGGTGGAGAGACGTGGGCCAAACCCACGTCCGAGTCGGTAACAACCACGATCTGACATCTCGGATCGTGCCTTGTCCGTTACGTATTCTCCATTCCTGACCGGCAAAAATAAGCGCGTAGGTATGAGCTCGGCTCGGCTCATTCCCGCGGCGCGGCGCGTCGTGACGAGGCGTGGCGTGGCGAGGCGGGCGGCGGAGGAGGAGTGCGCGAGGGCACCTTCTCTTCTCACTCTCCAATAACATGTGGAAGAGAGGCCCTTATAAAGGCGTCCAACTTCTCCTCCACTAGCGGGGTGGGACTAAATTTCCCACCACCTTGTCATGCCACCGCCTACATGGGCCCTTGGAGATTTTTCTGAAATTTGTCTTATGGGCCTAAGGCCCATCTCTAATTTCAACAATCCCCCACCATATCTCAAAGGCACATCGTGTTCCCTCGTTCCAATCACTGTTTTAATATACCAGCATTTCAGTGAAGACCTGTGCATCAGCGCTAGGATGACTAGGTGCATCAGCGCTTACTCCTTGAGAATCTTGTTCAATTCTCTTCTGATGACTATCAGGATACAAAGGTTCCTGGGTCATTCTACCGCCTCTAGTGATGAGTCTAACAGAATTGTCATTCGGCTCATTGAGCAAGTCATTCTGAGCTTTAAGTACTTGTTCTACCTGAGTGGTAACCATAGAGGCATGTTTACTCAGAAGCTTAAGATCATTGACATTTCTGTCCACATAAGCACTTAAATGACTAAGCATACGAGCATTCTGTTCCAATTGTCTGCTAACATAATCATTGAAACTCTATTGTTTGGCAACAAAGTTATTAAATTCATCCAGGCATAGGCTAGCAGGTTTATCAAAAGGAATATCACTCTCATCAAACCTACGCATAGAATTTACTTCTACTACCTGTATCAGGTTATCAAGACCGTGGATCTCTTCGATAGGTGGTAGATTTTTGACATCTCCAGATTTAATGCCTTTCTCTTGCATAGATTTCTTAGCTTCTTGCATATCTTCAGGACTGAGGAATAGAATACCTCTTTTCTTCCGAGTTGGCTTAGGAGGTGGTTCGGGAATAGTCCAAGCATTCTCATTGCACAAGATGTTATTCAGTACAATCTTAACTTATTCTATAGTTCGTTCCCTAAAAACACAACCAGCACAACTATCTAGGTGGTCTTTGGAAGCATCGGTAAGTCCATTATAGAAGTTATCAAGTATTTCATTCTTCTCAATAGGGTGATCAGGCAAAGCATTCAGCAGCTGGACGAGCCTCCCCCAAGCTTGTGGGAGACTCTCTTCTTCAGCTTGAGCAAAGTTGTATATTTCCTGCAAGGTAGCTTGCTTCTTGTGGGCAGGGAAATATTTTTCACAGAAGTAGTAGACCATATCCTGGGGGCTACGCACACAACCAGGAGCAAGGGAAGTGAACTAGGTCTTAGCATCATCCTTTAGCGAGAAAGGAAACAGCTTGAGGATATAGTAGTGGTAGATCTTTTCCTCACTCGTGAATAGGGTGGCTATATCGTGCAGTTTGGTAAGATGGGCTACAACCGTTTCGGACTCATAACCATGAAAAGGATCAGATTTGACTAGAATGATTAACTCAGGGTTGACAGAGAATTCATAAACCTTATCGATCACAAAGATAGGCGAAGTAGCAAACTTCGGGTCGTATTTCATCCTAGAGTTCAGAGATTTTTCTTTCCACTTGCGCAGTAATTTCTCAACATCATAGCTATCCTTACACGCAAGAAAATCCTCAGCTATATCTCCCTCCATAACATGACACTCAGGCATATCAGGCAATTCAGGCATAATAGCAGGTTCTACTTCAATAGTATCAACAGTTTCAGAAGTATCATCACATCTAGCAGCAACTCTAGCAATTTGTGCATCAAGGAATGCACTAAGTGGCAAAGCAGTATCAAGCATAGCATCATCAGGCAAAGCAGTATCAAGCATGGCATCATCAGGCAAAGCAGTATCAAGCATGGCATCGTCATAAGCATCATGGGCAGCAGAAGTAGCATCATCAAGCACAGGCGACATATCAAGATTTCTAGCAGGAGGTGGTGTCGCAAACTTACTCATAACTGAAGGTGAATGAAGTGCAGAGCTAGATGGCAGTTCCTTACCTGTCCTCGTAGTTGAGGGCAAGACTTTAGTTCTTGGATCTATCGGATTCCTCATAGTGACCAGCAGACGTAAATTCCAAGTGACTCAGAGAATATAGATGTGCCTCCCCGGCAACGGCGCCGGAAAATAGCATGTTGACGGGAGAATATTCTTGACTTGGCTTCCCCGGAAACAGGTCCAGAAAATAGTCTTGATAACCCAGAAGTATAGGGGGTCGCAACAGTTTTCGAGGGTAGAGTATTCAACCCAAATTTATTGATTCGACTCAAGGGGAAGCGAAAGAATATTCTCAATTATTAGCAGATTAGTTGTCAATTCAACCACACCTGAAATATTTAGTATCTGCAGCAAAGTATGAGTAGCAGGGTAGGGTGATAGCAGCAGTAACAACAGTAACCAGTAGCAGCAAAGTGACATGAGTAGCAACATAGTAACAGTAGCAACAACAACAATAGTAGCGGCAAAGTAAAGTAGCAAGGACCAGTAGTAAAAAGCTCGTAGGCATTGGATCGGTCATGGATGATTATGCCGGATGCTATTCATCATGTAACAGTTATAACACGAAGAGATATGTAACTTGCTCCCATTCGTCAATCTAATGTAGGCATGTATTCCGTATGTAGTCATACGTGCGTAGGGAAAAGAACTTGCATGACATCTATTGTCCATCACTCCAGTGGCAGCGGGGTCCTAATGGAAACTACGGGATATTAAGGTTCTCCTTTTATTAAAGAACCGGACCAACGCATTAACACTTGGTGAATACATGAACTCCTCAAACTATTGTCATCTTCGGGAGTGGTTCCGGCTATTCTCACTCCGGGGTTGCCGGGTCATAACACATAGTAGGTGACTACAACTTGCAAGATAGGATCTAAAACACACATATATTGGCGACAACATAATAGGTTAAGATCTGAAATCATGGCACTCGGGCCCTAGTGACAAGCATTAAGCATGGCAAAGTAGTAGCAACATCAATCTCAGAACATAGTGGATACTAGGGATCAATCCTTGCCAAAACTAACTCAATTACATGATAGATCTCATCCAACCCATCACCGTCCAACAAGCCTACGATGAGATTACTCACGAACGGTGAAGAGCATCATGGAATTAGCGATGAAGGAAGGTTGATGATGATGATGGCGATGATTTCCCCTCTCCGGAGCCTAGAACGGATTCCAGATCTGCCCTCCAGATGAAGAACTGGAGGTGGCGGCGCCTCCGTATCGTAAAACGCGCTGAACTCTTCTCCTCGATTTTTTCCGGACGAAACGGACTATACAGAGCTGGATTAAGAGACGATGGAGCTTTGTGGGCCCCACAAGCCTGCCAGGCGCGGCTAGGGGGGCCCGCGCCTGGTGGGCTTGTGGGCTCACGGCTCCACTTCCTCCGTTGATTCTTGCGCCGGTATTTTTCATAAATTCCCGAAAAATTCTCCGTGAATTTTCAGGTCATTCCGAGAACTTTTATTTCTGCGCAAAAACAACACCATGGCAATTCTGCTGAAAACAACGTTAGTCCGGGTTAGTTCCATTCAAATCATGCAAATTAGAGTCCAAAACAAGGGCAAAAGTGTTCGGAAAAGTAGATACAACGGAGACGTATCACTTACCACTGAAACTATCCTCAACTCATGTGATGATCGGACTTGAGCTAGTGGAATTGGATCATGAACCACTCAAATGACTAGAGAGATGTACTTTTTGAGTGGGAGTTTAGCAAGTAATTTGATCAGTTAAACTCTAATTATCTTGAACATAGTCTAAGTCCACTTTGAAAATATTTGTGTTGTAGATCAATGGCTCACGCGACAGTCACCCAGAATTTTAATACATTCCTAGAGAAAGCTAAGTTGAAAGATGATGGAAGCAACTTTGTAGACTAGGCTCGTAATCTTAAGTTGCTCCTGCAAGCTGGGAAGAAGTATTATGTCCTTAATGGTGCGCTAGGAGATGAACCACCCGTCGTGGCTGACCAAGATGTTAAGAACGCTTGGTTAACGCGCAAGGAGGACTACTCGGTAGTTCAATGTGCAGTCTTGTATGGCTTAGAGCCGGGACTTCAACGTCGCTTTGGGCGTCATGGAGCATATGATATGTTCTAGGAGTTGAAGTTTATCTTTCAGAAGAACGCTCGGTTCGAGGGGTATGAGACCTCCGATAAATCCTATGCTTGCAAGACGGAGGAGAATTCGTGTGTCAATGAACATGTGCTCAAAATGTCTGGGTACTCAAACCGTCTAGCTGAGCTGGGGATTGAACTCCCACAAGAGGCTATCAATGACAGAATTCTTCAACCACTGCCACCAAGCTATAAGGGATTTGTGTTGAATTATAACATGCAAGGGATGAACAAGTCACCCGGAGAGTTATTCGCGATGCTGAAAGTCGCAGAGTCAGAACTCCTTAAAGAGCATCAAGTGTTGATGGTGAATAAAACCACTGGTTTCAAGAGAAACGGCAAAGGAAAGAAGAGTAATTCAAAGAAGAGCGGCAAGCCTGTTGCCAATCTGACGAAGAAACCCAAAGCTGGACCTAAGCCTGAAATGCAGTGCTATTATTGCAAGGGTATGGGTCACTCGAAGCGCAACTGTCCCAAGTATTTGGCTGATAAGAAGGCGGCCAAGGAAAAATCAGGTATATTCGATATACATGTTATTGATGTGTACTTAACCAGCTCTTGTAGTAGTGCCTGGGTATTCGATACTGATTCTGTTGCTCATATTTGCAACTCGAAACACGAACTGCGGAATAAGCGAAGGTTGGCGAAGGATGAAGTGACGATGCGCGTGGGAAATGCTTCCAAGGTTGATGCAATCACCGTTGGCACAGTTTCACTTCAATTACCATCAGGATTAGTTATGAACTTAAATAAATGTTATTTAGTGCCTGCGTTAAGCATGAACATTATATCTGGATCTTGTTTATTGCGACATGGTTACTCGTTTAAGTCAGAGAATAATGGTTGTTCTGTTTCTATGAGTAATATCTTTTATGGTCATGCACCCAGTGTGAGAGGATTGCTCATGTTGAATCTTCATAGTGATAATACACATATACATAACATTGAGACCAAAAAGAGTTAGAGTTAACAATGATAGCGCCATGTTTTTATGGCACTGCCGCTTAGGTCATATTGGTGTAAAGCGCATGAAGAAACTCCAAACTGATGGACTTTTGGAGTCACTTGACTTTGATTCACTTGACACATGCAAACCATGCCTCATGGGCAAGATGACTAAAACTCCGTTCTCCGGAACAATGGAGCGTGCAAGTGACTTGTTGGAAATCATACATACCGATGTGTGTGGTCCAATGAGTGTGGACGCACGCGGCGGCTATCGTTATTTTCTCACCTTCACTGACGATTTGAGTAGATATGGTTATGTCTACTTGATGAAGCACAAGTCTGAGATGTTTGAAAAGTTCAAACAATTTCAGAGTGAAGTCGAAAATAATCATAACAAGAAGATCAAGTTCCTACGGTCTGATTGTGGGGGTGAATATCTGAGTTTCGAGTTTGGTGCTCACTTAAAACAATGTGGAATTGTTTCACAGTTGACACCGCGTGGAACACCACAGCGTAATGGTGTGTCCGAACGACGTAACCGTACTTTATTAGAGATGGTGCGATCTATGATGTCTCTTACCGATTTGCCGTTATCATTTTGGGGCTATGCATTAGAAACAGCTGCATTCACTTTAAATAGGGCACCATCAAAATCCGTTGAGATGACACCATACGAACTGTGGTATGGCAAAAGACCAAAGTTGTCGTTTTTTAAAGTTTGGGGATGTGATGCTTATGTCAAAAAGCTTCAGCCTGAAAAGCTGGAACCTAAAGCGGAAATGTGCGTCTTCATAGGTTACCCAAAGGAGACAGTTGGGGATACCTTATATTTCAAATCCGAGGGCAAAGTGTTTGTTGCTAAAAACGAAGCTTTTCTTGAGAAGGAGTTTCTCTCGAAAGAATTGAGTGGTAGGAAGATATAACTTGATAAGTTTGTCGAACCTCTAATTCCTCTTGATGGTGGCGTAGGGCAAGGGGAAACTCCTGTTGCTGCGGCACCGGTTGAGGAACAAGTTGTTGATGATGATCATGAAACTTCGGATCAAGTTACTGTCGGACCTCGCAGGTCGACTAGATCACGTACTACTCCTGAGTGGTACAGTAATCCTGTCTTGACGATTATGTTGTTGGACAACAATGAACCTGCAAATTATGAAGAAGCAATGGTGGGCCCGGATTCCAACAAATGGCTGGAGGCCATGAAGTCTGAGATAGGATCCATGTACGAGAACAAAGTGTGGACTTTAGAAGTACTACCTGAAGGCCGCAAGGCTATTCACAACAAATGGATCTATAAGAAGAAGACAGACCCATACAGAATGTGACCGTTTATAAAGCTCGACTTGTGGCAAAGGGTTTTTCACAAGTTCAAGGAATTGACTACGATGAGACTTTCTCACCAGTAGCGATGCTTAAGTCTGTCCGAATCATGTTAGCAATAGCTGCCTTTTACGATTATGAAATCTGGCAGATGGATGTCAAAACGGCGTTCCTTAACGGTTTTCTTAAGGAAGACTTGTATATGACGCAACCCGAAGGTTTTGTCGATCCTAAGAATGCTAACAAAGTATGCAAGCTCCAGCGATCCATTTATGGACTGGTGCAAGCATCTCGGAGTTGGAATAAGCGCTTTGATGAGGTGATCAAAGCATTTGGGTTTATACAAGTGGTTGGAGAATCTTGTATTTACAAGAAAGTGAGTGGGAGCTCTGTGGCGTTTCTAATATTATATGTGGACGGCATATTGCTGATTGGAAACAACGTGGAGCTTTTGGAGAGCATAAAAGGTTACTTGAATAAAAGATTCTCTATGAAGGACCTAGGAGAAGCTACTTACATTCTAGGCATTAAGATCTATAGGGATAGATCGAAATTCCTGATAGGACTTTCACAAAGCACATACCTTGATAAAGTTTTGAAGAAGTTCAAAATGGATCAGTCCAAGAAAGGGTTCTTGCCAGTATTACAAGGTATAAAATTGAGTAAGACTCAGTGCCCAACAACTGCGGAAGATAGAAAGACAATGAGTTCCGTCCCCTACGCTTCAGCCGTAGGTTCTATGATGTATGCAATGTTGTGCACTAGACCAGACGTCAGCTTGGCCATAAGTATGGCAGGCAGGTTTCAGAGTAATCCAGGAGTAGATCACTGGATGGCGGTCAAGAATATTCTGAAGTACATGAAAAGGACTAAGGAAATGTTTCTCGTGTATGGAGGTGACAAGGAGCTCGTCGTAAAAGGTTACGTCGATGCAAGTTTTGACACCGATCCGGATGACTCTAAGTCTCAAACCAGATACGTGTTTATTCTTAATGCGGGTGCGGTAAGCTGGTGCAGTTCCAAGTAGAGCGTCGTAGCAGATTCTACATGTGAACCAGAGTACATGGCTGCCTCGGAGGCCGCAAAAGAGGGTGTCTGGATGAAGCAGTTCATGACAGATCTTGGAGTTGTGCCAAGTTTTGTGGATCCATTGACTCTGTTATGTGACAACACTCGTGCCATTTCATTAGCAAAGCAACCAAGGTTTCACAAGAAGACCAGACACATCAAACGACGCTTCAACCTCATCCGCGACTACGTCAAGGGAGAGGACGTGAATATTTGCAAAGTGCACATGGATCTGAATGTAGTAGACCCGCTGACTAAGCCTCTTCCACGGGCAAAACATGATCAACACCAGAACTGTATGGGTGTTCGATTTATTACAATGTAAATCGCATGGCGATGTGAGGACTAGATTATTGACTCTAGTGCAAGTGGGAGACTGTTGGGAATATGCTCTAGAGGTAATGATAAATAGCTATTATTATATTTCCTATTTAAAGATAATCGTTTATTATCCATGCTATAATTATATTGAATGAAAACATAGATACATGTGTCGATAAATAGACACAACAATGTCCCTAGCAAGCCTCTAGTTGGCTAGCCAGTTGCTCAAGGATAGTCAAGGTTTTCTGACTATGTGCAAAGTGTTGTTGCTTGATTACAAGATCACATCATTAGGAGAATCATGTGATGGACTAGACCCAAACTATGAATGTAGCATATTGATCGTGTCATTTTATTGCTATTGTTTTCTACGTGTCAAGTACTTGTTCCTATGACCTTGAGATCATATAACCCACTAGCACCGGAGGGATGCCTTGTGTGTATCAAACGTCACAACGTAACTGGATGACTATAAAGGTGCTCTACAGGTATCTCCAAAGGTGTCCGTTGGGTTAGTATGGATCAAGACTGGGATTTGTCACTCCATGTGACGGAGAGGTATCTCGGAACCCTCTCGGTAATACAGCATCACACACAAGCCTTGCAAGCAATGTGACTAAGTGTAAGTCACAGGATATTATATTACGGAAAGAGAAAAGAGACTTACCGGTAATGAGATTCAGATAGGTATACGGATACCGACGATCGAATCTCGGGCAAGTAACATACCGGAGGACAAAGTGAATGACATACGGGATTGCCTGAATCCTTGACACCGAGCTTCAACCGATAAGTTATTCGGAGAATATGTAGGATACAATATGGGCATCCAGGTTCCACTATTGGATATTGACCGAGGAGTACCTCGGGGCATGTCTGCATAGTTATCGAACCCGCAGGGTATGCACACTTAAGGTTCGGCAATGTTTAGTATAGTTGAGTTATATGTGTGGTTACCGAATATTGTTCGGAGTCCCAGATGAGATACGAACGTCACGAGGGTTTCCGAAATTGTCCGGAGATGAAGATTGATATATAGGATGACCTCATTTGATTTCCGGAAAGTTTTCGGGCATTACCGGGAATGTACCGGGAGTGACGAGTGGGTTCCGGATGTTCACCGGGGGGGGGGGGGCAGCCCACCCGGGAGAAGCCCATAGGCCTTAGCAGTTTTGCAACAGCCCTTAGTGGGCTGGTGGGACAGCCCAAGAGGCCCTATGCGCACGAGATAAGAAATCAAAGGAAAAAGAAAAAAAAAGAGGTGGGAAGGAAGGGAAGGACTCCACCTTCCAATCCTAGTTGTACTAGGATTGCAGGTGGACTCCTCCACCTCCTGGGCCAGCGGGCTCTTGGGGTCTTAGACCCCAAGGCAAGTCTCCCCACCCCTCCTCCTATATATAGTGAAGGTCTAGGGCTGATTTGGGACAACTTTGCCACGGCAACCCGACCACAAAACATCACGGTTTTTCCTCTAGATCGTATTTCTGCGGAGCTCGGGCGGAGCCCTACAGGAGTAGATCCTTCACCACCACCGGAGCACCGTCACGCTGCTGGAGAACTCATCTACTTCTCCGTCTTGCTTTCTGGATAAAGAAGGCCGAGATCATTGTCGAGCTGTACGTGTGCTGAACGCGGAGGTGCCGTCCATTAGGCACTAGATCGGAGCAGATCGTGGGACGGATCGCGGGACGGTTCGTGGGGACGGTTCGCGGGGCGGATCGAGGGACGTGGGGACGTTCCACTACATCAACCGCATTTCTTAACGCTTCCTGTTGTGCGATCTACAAGGGTATGTAGATGCAAATCTCCTCTCGTAGATGAACATCACCATGATAGGTCTTCGTGCGCGTAGGAAATTTTTTGTTTCCCATGCGACGTTCCCCAACACTATTGACTTGGTTTGGCGAACTAGATTGATCTATTTTTAGTGAGAGGCGTGCGTTGTAGTGTGTTCAATCTCGTGGTGCTCCTTATCCTAGTGGAAAAAAGGGACAAGACACATCTTTGTATTTTTTCCACTAAGGATAAAATTATGGGGTTGAATCATATTAATTGAGTTATCTTTGTCTGCATCATGTCATTGTTCACCAAGCATTACTCTGCTTTACTTAATACTCTAAATGAATGTTGGATATCGGTCCATTGGTGGAGTAATGGTAGTAGATGTAGGCTAGAGTCAGTCTACTTGCTTAGGAACGTGATTCCTATATATACACGATCATTGTTGTGAATAAATAACGCATACCTATTTACTTTTCTATAAATTTTCCAAGAGTAATTTGTTTACCCACCATATGCCTTCTTCGAGAGAGATGCCTTATGGCCCCGGGTCTTTCCACATATATTAATTTAAAAAACTAAAAAATACCTTGCTGCCTTTTATTATTTTCATTTGATTTTAATATTTAATACATTCAAGTATCTATCTACACTACTTATCTTCTTGCAAGTAACGAGTTCAAGGGGCTTAACAACCTTCTTGTCTGTGTTGGGTGCAAGTGTTTGCTTTTTTATGTGTAGGCGCTGAAGATGGGAGTTGCATCGTCCTCCTATTGGTTTGATAACCTTGGTTCTCACTGAGGGAAATATTTATCTATACTATCGTGCAACATTTATTCCTCTTCACGAAAAAACCCAACGCATATGACAAGTATTAGGAAGGATTTCTAGCGCCGTTGCCGAGGAGTATCACCAACTTACTATCAAGTACCTTCACAAAGATTAGTTTCCACTTTTCTACTTATTATTTGTTGTCATATTCTGCTTGCTATAGAAACAAAAAATACAAAAATATCTACCTTTGATAGTTTGCTCGTTTGCTTTATTTACTTGCTAGTTCACTTGGCGTGCTTGTTACCTTGCCTACTTGATCACCATGTCTTAAGACAACACTAGATTGTGTGACTTCACAAATACTAATAACAATGATTTCATTAGTACTCCTGTACCAGCCGCCACTTGCGCGAAGTTTTATGATATAATGCTGCTTTGCTGAATCTAGTGATGAAAGGACGAGACTTGGGATGTCCTAATGAGGATCCCGCTGCTCATATCAATAACTTTGTTGAATTATGTGATATGCAAAAGAAAATGGATATGGATAATAATGTGGTCAAACTAAAATTATTTCCTTTTTCTTTACGTGATAAAGCTAAATCTTTGTTCTCATCTTTACCGCGCAATATTATTGGAACATGGGATACATGTAAAGATGATCTTATTACCAAGTATTTTCTTCCTGCTAAGATCCTATCCCTTAGAAATCTAATTATAAACTTTAAGCAACATGACCAAGTACATGTTGCACAAGCTTGGTAAAAGACAAAATTATTGATTAAAATTACCCTACTCATGGTTTGAACTTGTGGATGATTATCCAAAATTTCTATGTCGGACTATACTTTGTATCTAGAAATCTTCTAGATTCTACCGCCGGTGGTACCTTCATGGAGGTGACATTAGGAGAGGCCACCAAACTTCTGGAAAACATTATGAGAAACTATTCTCAATGGCATACTGAAAGAGCTTCCAACTCGTAAGAAGGTAAACTCTGTTGAGTAAATCGCTACTTTGAGTGAAAAAGTGGATGCTCTTATGAATATGGTTGCTAATGAAAATGCTCTTGTTGATCCCAATGATATACCTTTGTCTACTTTGATTGAGAAAAATGATGATGCCATTGACGTGAATTTTATCTCTCGAAACAATTTCAATAACAATGCTTATAGAGGTAATTTCAATGCTAGGCCATATCCCCGTATATCCTCTAATAGTTATGGCAACTCTTATGGTAATTTTTATTGAAATACTTGTACCAATATTAATAATTTATCCTCTGATCTTGTTAACACCATTAAAAAATTCACTAGTTCTCAAAAAGTTATCAATACTATGGTAGAGGAAAAGTTGCATAAAGTTGATGATATGGCTAGGTACATGGATATAATTGCTCTTGATGTGGAAACTCTTAAGAATAAAAATTTTCCACCAAAGAATGATATTAATGATTGCATTAAATATATCCAAATATATGTTAATTAGAGCAAGGATAGGACCACAAGGTTGAGATCTAAACAGGAATTCTTAGAAAAGGCTCTTCCACTCGTTTTTTATCATAATCATGATGGAGATCTTAAAATGCTTGGTACTTCTCCCATTGAGTCTTTGTTTACTAATATGAAAATTTATGATAAAGTGACTGGGTACTATTGAACTTTAGCTACAAGGCATCCCAATTTCATGAAGGGCGATGATTATAATGATAAAATTGAAAAAAGTGGGTTTGGAGAGGTGAAAACATAATAGTGATGTGCCCACTATCTTGGATCACAAAGACTTCAATTATGAAAGGTGCTCTTTAGTACAATGTAATTCCTTGATGTTATGCATTATTATACCACCCCAGGCGTATGAACAAAACAAAGCTTTTACTAAACATATAGTAGAAGCTATGGTGAAAGCCTACGATGAGAAACTTGAGCTAGAAGTGTCCATTCCTAGAAAGTTGCATGATGAGTGGGAACCTACTATTAGAATTAAGCTCAAAGAATACGAATGCAATGCTTTGTGTGACCTAGTTGCTAGTGTCTCAAATATACCTAAATCTTTATGTGCTTTGGTCTCACCGATGTACATGAGTGTTCCCTTTATTTACATATTGCATACTCCACTATCAAGAAACATTTGGTAAGAATAAATGATATTCTCATAATTACTAATAGAAATTATGTGCTCGTAGATTTCATAGTTCTTGATATTGAAAGCAACCCATCTTGTCCAATAATATTTGGGTGAACTTTTCTACGAACTATAGGTGCAATAATTGATACAAAAGGGGGAAATATAAGGTTCCAATCCCCATTAAAGAAAGAGATGGAACACTTCCCTAAAAATAGAATCAAACCACCTCATGAAGATGACAACACTTGAATCAAATGCATTGTGCCTAGCTAGGGGCGTAAAACATTAGCGCTAGTTGGGCGGCAACCAAACAGTTATCCTAATTTGTCTTGTTCTACTTTCTGTTTGTGTGTGATAACATGATTATTACTACTGTAATTATTCTGTTTTGATTTTTGAATTAGTGTTTGTGCCAAGTAAATCGTTTGGGATGATTTGAATGATAAGTAGAACTGATATGGTGGAAAAACAAAAACTTTGACATCTAGTGCAAAATTTCTGTGATTTTAATGGAACATATTTTCTAGCTGAATTTTTTACAAAATATGTTTATACAAATTCCTCAGCTTGCCATAATTGTTCATAATTTCCGGAGTAACATAAGTAGGGTGTCTTTGTTGATCACTACACACTATTATATTTTAAACATGTTCTGTTTTTTTGCTTGCATAGTTTACATGTTTTAATGATGCTATGGATTATACCGGGGGGTATAAGTCATGGAGAAGTTAGAATACAATACTTATGCAATAGTAAAATATGAATCAATTTATAACAACACCTAATGTTTATGGTTCATATATCATACTAATGGATCTCACGAGGTTTTTGTTGAGTTTTGTGTGTTGAAGTTTTCAAGTTTTGGATGTTATCATGATGGATGAAGCAATAAGGAGCGGCAAGAGACTAAGATTGGTGATGCCCAAGGTACACTAAGGTAATATTATAGGAAAACTCAAATGTCTAAGCATGGGGATGCCCCCAATGCCATCCTCTCTTTCGTCTCAATCCATCGGTATGTCACTTGGAGCTATATTTTATTCATCACATGCTATGAGTTTTTTTGGAGCGTCGTTTGCTTTAGTTTGCTTTTGTTTTAGTTTCCCACAATCATTGGTTCAAGGACACGCCCACTTGATATTGACACATGTTCACCATAATTTGTTAGAATACTCTATGTGCTTCACTTATATTTTTTGAGCTAAGAAGTTTCTCTAGTGCTCCACTTATATCTTTTAGAGAATAATGGAGTATAGATTTTATAGAAATAATTACACTATATTTATTCAATTAAATTTATTTGAGAGTAAACAAACAGCGACGGTGATGAGACTAGTCCAAAAATAATAGGTATTCAAGTGTATAATCAAAACCACATGTAGTACATTAAAGAGAAATTGTGGGTTAATGATATTGATGCGGTAATATGAAAGGCTATGAGTGCATGATTGTTGGTTATTAAAAATATTGATATTTAAAAGATGTTAATTTGTTGTTCAACTAAATATTGGTCATGGCATGGTGATCATGTGTGACCATTCTTACTCCTCGTTGAAATCTTGTGCTACCTAGGTCGGGGCACGCGATTCTTAACTCCTACCAACCTCCCCCCTAGGGGCATGCGAGTAGCACTTTGCTTTGAGAGAGCTAATAAAACCTTGCGATAAGTATGTGATTTCTTTATGATTAATGTGAATCATGGATGTACACACTCCCACCACCTCATATGTGCTAGCCTCTTCGGTACCGAGCATCGCCCATTCTCACCTCGAGGATCGGTGCAAACTTCACTGGTGCATCCAAACCCAACGACACGATACACTCTGTTTCACATAATCCACCTTAAATCTTCCTGAAAACAACCACCATACATGTCTATCATGGAAATCATATAGCCATTTCGAGATATATTGTCGTGCAACTTCCATCATCATATCATATGACTACTACCTTGATTATCATATTGCTTTGCATGATCATGTAGCTAGCATAGTATTTGTGGCAAAGCCACCATTCATCATTATCATACATGTTACTCAAGATCATTGCACATTCTCGTACACTAACAAAGGCAGTCATATAGATTCATATTGTTTAGTAGTTTTTCATATCGATTGTAAGTAAATAGAAGTGTGATGCTATTCATTATTTAGGGCACTGTCTTAGTGAGGAAAGGATGATGGAGACAATGATTCCCCCACAAGTCGGGATGAGAATCCGGACAAAAAATTAAAGAAAAAAAGAGAAACAAAACGAAAAAAAGACAAAGAAAAAAAATAAAGAACAAGAAAAAGAGAAGAACAATAAATAAACAAATAAAATGCGAGAAAAGAGAGAAGGGACAGTGTTGCTACCTCTTTTCCTACACTTGTGCCTCAAAGTGTCACCATGTTTTTCGTATAAAGAGTCTTGTATTGTCACTTCCATATGCTAGTGGGAATTTTTCATTATAGAACGTGTCTTGTATATTTCGATGACATGCTTCCTCAAATGCCCGAGGTCTTCTTGAGCAAGAAAGTTGGATGCACACCCACTTAGCTTCAGTCGAGTTTTCATACACTTATAGCTCTAGTGAATCTGTTGCATGACAATCTCTACTCCTCGCGTTGATATCTATGGATGGGCATCTACATAGACCATTGACACACCAAGTTGATGCAAGACTTTCTTCTCCACTTTTACCCCTTTGAAATCTTCCACCATATTCTATTCCACCTATATGTTATGTACATGGTTCACGCTCGTGTTGAGCGAGTAATAAAAAGTTGAAGCACATCAAAAAGTTCGATCGAATTGCCTCGCTTAGCACCGTGGTGCTTGAAATTTGTATTTATGTGGTGAAGATGGATCCATGCCATGCTAGTATGAGAAAATGAATGGAGGGTAAACATTCTTTAAGGATCATATATTTTGAACATCAAATGATCATGTTACTTAGTTCATGTATATTACTATGTTGATGTTTGTTAATTCATCATTTCTCAATGATCACACTTGCAATAGGTTACATGTTCGGTATCATCTCACATCCAAACAATTCCATTTTTATCATTTACCTACTGGAGGAAGAGCATACATTAAGCTTGGGGATGCTGATACGTCTCGAACAAATCTATGATTTATGATTCTTCCATGCGACAATATTGCCACTTTCAGATACTTTTTGGGCATTTATTTGGTTATTATTATTATTTAGCACTAACCCATTAACCTAGTGCCAAGTGCCAGTTTTTCTTCATGTTTTTGACTTTTTAAGTTTATAGTACAAAACGGAGTCCAAATACCACGAAACTGTTTGCTAATATTTCTGGATGAAAATAGGACCTGGAAATTTCGGAAGAACGGCGGGGGCCACAACCGGCGCACCTTGGGGGGTGGCCGCGCCTATTAGCTTGTGGGCCACCCCATTGTATCCCGACATTGTTCTCTCTCTTATAATTTCACATATAATCTGAAAACTCTAGGGACCTCCCGAAACACCTTTTGTGCCGCAACAAGTCTTTGTTCTGCTGTGAGCCCATCGGGAGCCCTGTTCCGGTGTCCTACCAGTGGAGGTTCGATCATAGAGGGCCTCTACATCAACCTTGATGCTCTCATGGTGATGTGTGAGTAGTCTACCACACACCTACATGTCTATAGTTATTATATAGATGGCTCTCTCTCTCTATTTTCTTCAATACAAAGTTCATCACATCTTCGTGATGATTTATTTGATGTAACCACTTTGTGCGGTGTGTTCATTGGGATCCAATAGATTTTGGGTTTATGTTAAAATTATTAATGATAAAAAGATTTGAGTCTTCTCTGAATTATAGGATTCTTATTTACATGATTATTACAACTTCGAAAATCTCTCCGATCTATTGATTGTGTTTATTCAACTAGAATGATCTATCTTAAGTGAGAGGGATGTGTTGTAATGGGCTCAATCTAGCGATGCTCTATATCTCGTTGATAGAAAGGGAAAAGACACGTCTTTGTATTGTTTCCACTAAGGATAAAACAATGGGTTGTTCATATTAATTGAGTTATCTTTGTCTACATCATGTCATTGTTCTCCAAGAATTATTCTATTTTACTTAATACTTTAGATGCATGCTGGATAGTGGCCGATGGGTGGAGTAATAATAGTAGATGTTTGCAGGAGTTAGTCTACTTGCTTAGGAAGGATGTGATTCCTATATACACACGATCATTACTGTGAATAAATATTGCATAATATATGCTTTTCTATCAATTGCCGAACAATAATTTGTTTACACGCAATATGCCTTCTTCGAGAGAGGTGACACCAGAGAACACTACGGGCCCCGGGTCTATCCACATATATACATTTACAAAAATACAAAATACCTTGTTGCCTTTTATTATTTGCATTTAGTTTTTATATATAATATATTTCAACTATCTATCTACACTACTTATCTTCTTGTAGATAACGAGTTCAAGGGGCTTCACAACCCTCTAGCCCGCTATCGAGAATAAGACCCTACGGTATAACCCGCCATTTGAATCGGGTTGGATTGTACGCGACTCGTGGCGTATACGTGCAAGGGGAATGTATAAAGGACAAAGGGACAACAAGGAGACTTAAGAAGTGAGCCGCCTGGCGGCCCAGTACCTGAAGGTGGGACTCAAGGCCCACAAAGTAGGAGACGTCAGAAGGTTTCCTAACTTGGGAAATAAGATAATGTAAAATTGTAGTAGGTCCCAGACGTTGATTGGCCTGCACACTATTGTAAACTCGAGACATCCACCTATATATGAAGGGGAGCCCTCGAGCTAGAAAGATTAAGCAAGAAACCCTCGAGAGCTTGGTTAGCTATTCTGCATCTTTGTAATCGAGATCTCCATCAATATAGACACCAAAGCAGGACATCGACTTTTACCTCCATGTGAGGGGCTGAACCTGGGTAAATCTGTCTCTCCTTCCCGATCAACTTCTTCGAGTTGTCACACAACAACAATGGTCTCACCACTAAGTACTTTCACGAGGACATCTGCCGTGACAAAACCACGACAGTTGGCCCCATCGTGGGGCTATAGTAAGGTGGAATTGAGTTCTCTAAAGGATCTCTTCCTGGGTTCGAGGGCTATGTGATGGGTCATATGACCAAGAGTCGTAGCGGCAAGATCTACATCGATGATTCAAGCTCGGGATCCGACGTCGACTCAATCGAGTACGGGTACCGAGTCCCCTTCGACGATATCCACATCTTCATCGGCATAGTCAACGAAGCGAGGCCCGAGCCGGACATCTACACCAATATCGTCGAGCCGGCTCGCCGGTTTGACCCAGCCGGCGTAGAGCCGACCGAAGCCATGCCTTTGGTGAGAACACTGGTTTAGTACATCCTCTCAAAGGTGGGAACGTTGAAGGCCAAGGCAATAACAAGCGGAAGCAAACCTAAGGTGGTCAGAATGTGCGGCTAGTACCAACGCGAGTTTCAAAAACCAGCGGCGGAGCGGCCGTCTTGGAAAGATTCATCACGTGAATAAAGCGTGCAACTATGAGGATGCCGTCGGGGCACCTTGCCCCAAGCATGGTACTTGGGAGAAGCGGACCAATCATTCATGGGAAGACTGATATATTTTGTCGGATTTCCAGAACCGGGTTCTCAAGACACACCAAGAGGAATGACTGATTCAGAATATCCCTGGCAGACCATCTGGAGATCTCAAGCAGCCAAGTAATGGTCAGTACCATGTCTTCACCACCAATACTTTGAAACGAGACACAAAAGTCAGAAAGAGAGCTATCAGCATGGCTGATCCGGCGATTCTCGAGTATCTCCGTTGGTCTGAGCATCCGGTCACATAGAGCTAGGAAGATCACCCCCCCCCCCGAGTAGACAACCCTAGAGATCTGGCCTTGGTGGTAGCGCCCCAAGTGGTGGCTATACCCTCACAAAGGTCCTCATGGATGGAGGAAGTACCATCAACATAATATATTACGACACCTTTCGATGGATGAACCTCCCCGACATCAGCTTGGAAACTTCAACCACGGTTTTTCATGACATTGTCCCTAGGAAGTCGGCGTACCCATTTGGGAGAATTAAGCTCCACGTAGTTTTGGTGATGATAATAACTACACGGTCAAGCTCTTGACTTTTGAAGTGGTGAAGAAACAGAGGACTTCTCACACTCTCTTTGGAAGACAGGCTTATGGACGTTTCCTGTCTCTCCCCTATTATGTCTACCTCAAGCATAAGATGCTGGGTCCAAATGATCACGGTGTAAGGATGGAGGAAGATGGCTCAGGAGTTTGAGGAAGGGGCGCAACCTACGTTGAGTTGGCCTGCACCACCGGGGAACTAAATTTTTACACGACTAATGTTGACCCGACTAACATGAGTCCTCTCAAGAAGCCAACCACTGAGTCCGAAGAACCTCTCAAGTTTAAGCCGGTCGAAGATACCAAACAGACTGACTATGTCCCAGGCGACTCATCCAAGCAGTTCACCATTGGGACCGATGTGGATACTAAATAGGAAAGCTCACTAATCGAATTCATATGTGACAATTAGGACATCTTTGCATGGAAGCCTTCTGACATGCCTGGAGTATCGAGGGAACTCGCTGAGCACCATCTTAACGTGGATCCAAAGATGAAACCAGTACGACGGTACCTCCGTTGTTTTATCAAGGAGAGACGTAAGGCTATCGGAGAAGAGGTAGCCCGGCTCCTAGCTACCGGGTTTATTGTTGAAGTTTTTGACCCTGAATGGCTGGCTAACCCGGTACTTGTTCTGAAGAAAAACGACAATTGGCGCATGTGTGTTGATTACACAAATCTCAAAAAAGCATGCCCCAAATATCCTTTGTCCCTCCCGTGTATCGACCAAATCATTGACTCTACGGCGGGTTGCAACCGATTATGCTTTTTGGACGAATACTCTGGTTATCACCATATCAAAATGGCTAAGGAGGATCAGGAGGCGACGACTTTCATAACCCCTTTTGGTGCGTTCTGCTATGTCTCTATGACTTTCCGGCTTAAGAGCGCACGGGTGACTTATCAACGATGTGTGCAGAATTGCCTTCACTCACATATTTGGCGCAATGCTCATGCTTATGTTGATGACATCATGGTGAAATCACGGAAGAAGGAGACACTATTGGACGATCTCACGGAGACGTTTGATAACCTTAGAGTATACCAGATGAAACTTAACCCGACGAAGTGTGTCTTTGGGGCCCGTGCGGGTAAGCTATTGGGCTTCATGGTCTCTGAACGAGGCAAGTAAGCTGACTATGACAAGATCAAGGCGGTCAGCTCACTGGATAAGCCAGCTAATATAAACCAGGTCCAATGCCTGGTTGGCCGTATCGCAACATTGAGTAGGTTTATAAGCCACCTGGGGAGAAGGCAATACCTCCCTATCAGCTGCTAAAAAATATGAACAATTTTGCTTGGACACACGCGGCCAACGAAGCTTTTGAAGCCATCAAGAAGCAGTTGGCTCAGCCGCCGGTTTTAGCCGCCCCGACTGACAAAGAGCCTATGTTGTTGCACATTGCTGCCAAATCAAAGGCGGTAGGTGTTGCAGTTGTTGTCGAACGGAAGGAAAAAGGAAAGGAATGTTTTGTTCAGCGACAGTCTATTTCGTCAGTGAAGTCTTGACCTTATCCAAACAATGATATCCACTTTGGCAGAAATTGGTGTTTGGGGTCTTTATGGCAAGCTGGAAGTTAAAACACTACTTTCAGGAGCATCCAATCACTATGGTGTGTTCAGCACCCCTTGGCAATATCGTACAAAATGGAGAGGCCACTAGACAAATCGCTAACTGGGCAATCAAGCTCGGCCCACATCAGGTGAAATACGTGCCCCGAACGACCATCAAATCTCAAGCGTTGGTGGATTTAATCAATTATTGGACACATCTACAAATTCCAGAAGACATGCCAGATAACACGTACTAGACTTTGCACTTTGACGGGTCGAGACAATTATAAGGATCCGGTGCTGGGGTCGTGTTAACTGCTCCACGAGGTGACAAATTCTGCTATATTTTACGGCTCATGTTTCCCTGTACTAACAATGCAGCTGAGTATGAAGCCCTGTTGCACCGGCTGAGGAATGCTAAAGGAATGAACCTTAGTCGTGTCAGATGTTTGGGCGACTGAGATCTAGTGGCTCAACAAGTTTCAGGGACGTGGGATTCGAAAGATCCCTTGATTGCGGCTTATTGATGAGCAGCTACTCATGTGGCGGGTTACTTTCATGGATATCAAGTCGATGACATAGATCGTCGGCTCAATGAGGTGGCAGACTGTTTATCGCAACTTGGTTCCCAACACAAGCCGGTCCCACCCAATGTCTTTTTGGATGTCCTGCACAACCCCTCGGTAAAATTACTATCTGTAGAGGATATAGCTATTCCTGATCCGGAATAACAACTCGTGGCGACTCTACGTGCTACCCCGGACTGGATGGTACCCTATTTGGCTTATCTCACTCGAGGAGAACTCCCGGCTGAGGAAGTCGAGGACCACCAAATAGTTCGTCAATCCAAGGCGATGACCATTATCAAGGGCGAGTTACATCAGCAGAGCAGCACTAGCGTTTTTCAATGTTGTGTATTTCCTGAGTAAGGGCAAGAAATTGGCAATGAAAGCCACGCTAGCGATTGTGGACATCACGCCAGCTCAAGATCTTTGGTGGCAAAGGCCTTTCAACATGGGTTTTATTGGCTAACGGCTCATGCACATGCAGAAGACCTCGTATGCAAGTGTGATGGATGCCAAAAGTTTGCCCGACTAGCCCATGTGCAGGCTCAAGAGTTGCGCATGATCCCAATCACATGGCCTTTGTGGTATGGGAGCTTGATATGGTTGGTCCATTCAAAACGTCTCTCGATAAAAAGACCCACCTGTTGGTGGGAGTTCACAAGTTCCCAAATGGGTTGAGGCACAACCTGTCAGCAACTACGATGCGGAAACAATGCTAAAATTCTTGAAGAAGTTAATGTACCATTTTGGCTATCCTAATAGCATTATCATGGACAATGGCACCAATTTATCCAAAGGAGCTATTGAGCAATTCTATGAGAAAGAGCACATCCGGCTTAAGTTGGCGGCGGTAGCGCACCCGCAATCCAATAGGCAGGCTGAGAGATCAAAGAAAGAGATTTTTAGAGGGATCAAACCTTGGCTCATGGTCCCATTAAAACGTACTCCGGGTTGTTGGGTTGAGGAACTCCCCTCAGCAGCCTCGAGTATCAATACTACTCCAAACAGGTCCACTTGATACACGCCTTTATTTCTAGTCTATGGTGTTGAGGCGGTACTACCGAGTGATATCCGACATGACTCTCCTAGAGTTGCTCCTCATGTTGAGGCCGACAATGAACAATCACGACAACATTCTTTGGTTGCTTAGGAGGAAGACCGTGACTTAGCAGCAACTAGGTCAACCATATACCATTGAACAAGCCGTATAATTTTAAGCCGCATGTACGATCGAAAGTATGTCTAGAGGGGGGGTAATTAGACTACTTGACAAGATAAAAACTTAGCCTTTTCCTAAATTTAGTTGTGGGCCAGTTTTGGCAACTATGACTAGTCAATTTCACCTTACACATGCACATATAAGAGTGTAGCAGTGGAAAGTAAAGACATGCAAATGTAATGTAGAGAGTAAGGTAATAAGGTCAAACGCAAAGGTTGACATGTCGATTTTTTGCATGGTTCCGGTAGGTGGTGCTATCATACGTACATGTTAGTGGATACTTTAACCCACGGAAGGTAACGACTACGGGAGTCCATGGAGGGCTCCACCCACAAGGGGTCCATGAAGAAGCGGCCTTGTCTATTCCACCACGACTTTCGTTCACACAGGACTAGCCTCACACATGGTAGATCTCCACGAAGTAGGCGATCTCCCTGCCTTTACAACCTTCTTGGTTCAACTCTACAACATGAAGTAGGACGCTCCCAAGCGACACCTAACCAATCTAGGAGGTACCACCCTCCAAAAGGTAATAGATGTGGTAGAACGATGAACTCCTTGCTCTTTTGCTTCAAAAGATAGTCTCCTCAAACTCAATAATTCTCTCACAGATTTGGCATGGGTAGGAGAAATTGATCTTGTGGAAAGCAACATAAGAAGGCTAGAAATCAAGGTTCAAATGGTTAGATTGGAATCGCTTGATCTCAACACATGAGTAGGTGGCTCTCTCCTAGAAAAATTGATCTACCAAGTTAAGTGTGTTCTGAGTGCTTGCTCTATGAATGAGAGGAGGTGGATGGGTATATATAGGCATCTCCCAAAATCCAATCACTACAACATTATTGCCCAACTCGATGACACCGAAATGAATCTCAGTGGTACCGAATTCCACTAAATGTGGAAACTTTTGAATTCTCGGTGAGACCGATATATGAATCTTGATAGTGCCGATATAATGACCTAGACCAGTTTCCAAATCTCGGTGAGACCGATATCAAACTCAAAAAATATGATTCTTGAAATCTTCTCAATAGAATTTTGGTCACCGAATCTCAGTGGAACCAATGTGAAAGTTGTTGGTACAGAGATGGCAGGGTTTGGCAAAGGATTTGTTTCGTGGAAAATCGGTAGGTAGGAGTGGAAGTAGTTGGTGGCATCGATTTTTCTTGTATAGATTGGGACAGAGATATTTTGCGGGAGAATGGCTGAGTATTTACGGTGGCTACCTCTAAGCACTTGAGCAACCAATTCATCATAATACCTCACCCCTTTTAATATTATTGGCTTTCCTATCTACTCAAAGTGATTTCTCACAAATGTAAAATGTAGAGTCTTCTTGCTTGAAGCTTGAGGCAATCCTTCCATGCAATAAGGGGCTTCTCCTCACAATCTTATAGCCAAGGCATCTTTGAACTTTTCTGAAATATACTTGAATAAGATCATTAGTCCAATGATTCATATGTTGTGATCAATTATCAAAACCACCTTAGGGAGCATTTGTGCTTTCACCACACCTTCCGAGTGGGCGACTTGGTGCTCCGCCTGATTCAAGATTAAACAGGGACGCATATACTTTCGCCACCCTGGGAAGGCCCATTTATCATCAGCAAAAATCTCAACAATGGTTCATATCACCTGATCGATCTATGACCCGGTAAGAACACGTCTGAAGCAGAGACAACCCATCCCTGGAACATTGCTCACATGCGGCCTTATTATACTTACAGCCACTATCTCATTATTTCCTGTATCTCCCCAAATCTTTGTACATACTTCTATAGTTTTGAACATAATAAAGCCGACATCCTCGAATCTCGGGGCCTCTATCGTTTTCAGCCTACAAATCCAACATGAGTCTTTAGTATTTCAAAACATGTAACTTGGGGGCTATTGGTCCAAATAAATAATCATGATCAATGGAAAAAAGTCGGCTTATCTGAACTTCACATTATTTGCAGTAGAAGCATTGTCTCCTGTAATTGTATGTTGGGATTTTCCATTGATCATAGGTCACATGGGGGCTTCCAACTCATCGAGTTTAACTTTCCCACCCTCTTGATCTTGCAAAGATCCCACAAAATGGTTAAACCTGCCTGTATGTTTGATGCGACTCCGATCAAGTGATTCCATGTACTCTTGACTAGTCAATCCACTGTAGACCCTCACTTCTTAAGGTTAAAACATTCGTTTGTCACGTGAGAGCCGGCGTACTGAAGCTAGGATAAACCATGGGTTATCATACCCGCTTCATTGAAGCAAGGCTTGTGCCTCGAAAGACGGTGTCATTTATCGTGCCTCACTGAGCTGGATTATTATTGCTTTATATTACCAATATTTGATCCTTTGAGGTAAAAACACTATTTTTGAGGCTCGTAAAATAGTTCCCGGGTCAAAACTGATAATACTGTCATGGACAGTTCAAAGTTATATGGCTTGGTAGGCAAATATCATGGAGGAATCTCACGGACCGAGTTACAACAACCTACCCCGTGTTGCTTCAAGCAGTCAGATATTAAGAAAGAGTAAGACAAGAGAGAACAAATTAAGCTACTAAAATTTATCTGACCTGTATGCATAAGGATTTAAGACGAGTTAACAAAGACTCGCCCAGACAGAGATTCCTTGGTATCATGACAAGATCAAAGGGTTTGATAAAAGCGCACAAAGGCACGGTACATGCAAAACAAATATTGTCTTAAATATATTACAATGAACCTTAGGCCCAAAAGGGTGGAATCAGAGTTCTTTTTTTGTAACCCGGCCTTTACATGTTCCGCATTAAGCCTTGTTTTGGTGTTGTTCCTGAGATGTCTCCGGCTGCTCTTCTGCTCGAGTCCCCGGGTCTACGATTTCAGTATCATCCAAGTTCCACTTGCACTGGGTCAAAGCTTCGAACATGGCTCCTTCATGCAAAATGGGAGACGGATCAACATCGGGGGCGAAAAATTGCTTATGACGTTGCGGAGTCAGACTAACCGATTTTAAAACGGCTGGCTAGACTCGAGCATTATTGGAGTCATTGAGTGTATGATAACTCTTTAATGACATATCATTTACAAGCTTACTAGCAAACACCCAAGACGCGTTAATGCAGTGATGATAATCATCCTCGGTAAAAGCTGATCCATCCGCCTTTAGTGCTGGAAAACCCCCAGCCTTTTACGTTGGGTCAAGCTCCGCTAAGTAACCAAAGCTCGACTCAAGGAATATGTGGCTCCAACTCAGGAGGCTGATCTCTTAAGTTCTCCAATTTGCCTTGGGATCATAGAGAGGAATTTCAGCACATCTTTTATGAGCTTCATCGACTCTTCATTTCCCATGACAGCTTTGATCGTGCATAAGCTTCCGGTGTAAAGAAGCTCTCTCAAAGCATATACGACTTTGAGTTTTAGTAAGAAGTTATCTTGAAGATTGCATGTACGGCGGCCTGCCAAAATTGAAGTTCATGAATCACCACGAGGTTGTCTTCATAAACAAGTATTAGGTGGATTAATGAAAAAGTAATTCTCACGATACTCATTGAAGGTGGCTCGAGTCATGTGGTCAATATGCTTTTTTAACCCGGATAGCTATTCAGAGATGACTTTTAGTTGATCTTCTGCATTTTTAGCACATTTGGTCAAGGTGGCTTTCAAAGTTTTGAAGGATTTCCTTTCTGCCTCAAAGCTTGCCTTGATTTTTTCTGTCTCTTCCAAGGATAGTCAAAGTTTTTCCTCAAGCTTCGATCGAGCGGTCTGTCCCCACCTCAAGAGATTTTGTCAAATCGGTGACTTTTAACTCGATGGCCTTCACCGCTTCCTAAACAAATTAGAGTAACAATAAGTCGGAGGTAGGACAATATGATGACTGTGACAAGGAAGATTATAAACAAGTCCCAACATATTGAAAGCAAAATACTTGGCACTTGGGGGCTAATGCATATTAGCTTTTTCTGGATGTATGATGGAAAATACCTGACTCATCTCAAGGAGATGAGCCGTCCCTTAGGGGCTACAGGTGAATTGTTCTACAAAATATTAAGACCCGACTCATCTCAAGAAGATGAGTCGGCCCTTGGGGGCTAGAGGTTGAATTCTTCTATAAAATATTATGACCCGACTCATCTCAATAAGATGACTCGGCCCTTGGGGGCTACAGGTTGAATTGTTCTACAAATATTAAGACCCGACTCATACTAAGAAGACGAGTCGGCCCTTGGGGGCTACAGGTTGAATTCTTCTACAAAGTATTAAGACCCAACTCATCTCACGGTGATGAGTCGGCCATTGGGTGCTACAGGTCAATTCTTCAATAAGTTATCAAAACCTGACTCATCTCAAAAATATGAGTCGGCCCTTGAGGGCTATAGGAGGATATATGGAATACAGAGTACACAGCAAGGTGGAGCGTACCTCATATTTTAGCTTCATCATATTCAAAAGGTCAGTTTCCACTTGTTGTCTTGCAAAAAGACTCTCAAGATAACCAGCGTGCAATTCTTTGATACTGAAAGTATCATAATTCCGAAGCTCTAGTTTAGCTTTTCCCTTTGTCAGACTAGACAACTTCCTCCTTTGTGGCAAGCTTTTCGAACACATCAGAGGGTTTAGGAGCAGTATAATTCGACCCAATGATGGCCACTTCCACATTCTTGTCACAAGAAACATCTTCAAAAGGTTCTTGGGAAATGGGCGGATCAGTACCAGTTGTCGAGTTAGTATCAACATCCATAGGCGAAGCAGCAACTCTTTCTATTTCAGACTAAGGAGGTAAATTGACTTGGAATTCTTGATGATCTTCAACATGCCCAATGGCTACGGAAGCTGTTGTGTCTCAATTTTCTGGCTCAAGAACTTCAAGATTAATAAATGAACCGCAAAGGTTCCTCTTCTTAGCCATGGCCATACGAAACAAGGGGGTGGTAAAGTTCACAGTGTTAGCAAGCAAACATATGATACAAATAAGGAAAAAACTTACCCCTAGTTGATAAGAAAAGGTGGAAACTTTGTGCAAGATGAGTCGCCAGATGAAGGGGGTGATTCCTAGTAATTTGAGTTAGACGGAGTTGGTCTATGACGCACCTCATTTTGTAGATTATAAGAAGCTGACTTGTTGAGTAAGCCAGTTACAACAGTACCAAAGCCACTTCAAGTCTGGCGCTTTGAGACATGTTTTATTTTCGTCAAAATAAAATTAGGATCAAAATAAGCATCTGGGTGAGAAAAACTTACTTTCCGAATGACTGGCCTTATTTTTCTTGAAGACAAGGATTCTGAGCCAAAGGAAGTAGAAATTACCTTAGCATTGTCGGCCCGGCTCATAGCAGCATGGCTCTGACGACAAAAGTATTAACAAGTTCAATAAAGAAACATCTAAGTATGTCAAATTTTACCTCATAGATGCACCAGCTGATGGAGACTCGCCACTAAATGACGAAGTGGCGGCTGTCGCCTTGTTCTTTTTGTTGGTGGGGGTGGCTTCAGGTTTGCTATCCCGGACTTCCCTTTTCTTCCTCAAGAACGAATAAGACGCCTACAAGGTTTGTTGGATTTGAGTAATAAAGAGTTTTTACAAAGATAATCAAAAAAGGGTTGGATAGTTTCTTACTCGAGGACACGAGTTAAGGGCACTGAAGGGCTTCAAGCCAATTCGGTCACAGATTTCTTGAGTTTCCCCCAGTAGTATCTTCACGATCTTATTTCCATAACTTTCAGTCAGAATTGTCTTACTATATTGTTGTGGGTCATCTTCATGGCCGGAATAATTGCACATGAGTTCATTTAGATCACTCATTGGGAGGACCATCCAAGATGCCCAACACCGGGTCAAGTCTACTCTGGTTAAACCCCGAGACTGTAGAGTTGCCAATTTTGGGAATACAAAAGCAAACTTATCATGCTCTTATAGAGAAGCCTAGACAGGAAGTTCAAAATCCATTGGAAGATGATCTGATATATAACCCGACATGGGATTCTCGTTTGATGGGGCAGTGTTTCGACAATAAAACCATGTTTTGTCCCACCCTTTCTGGTGACTTGGGAGAGCAGTAGAAGGAAAGCTGACATCCCCGCATCTTTGAAGTGGAATTCCACCTAGCTCTTGGCTAGGACTATATGTGCACTCAGTCTAGCGGTTCAAATAGAGGAATTCTTGGAAAAGTGGAACAATGGGTTCTATTTGAAAATACACCTCGCACAATACTTGAAATTGGTAGAGGTTGAATATTGAATTAGGGGCCAAATCTTGTGGATGAAGGTGAAGAAAGTTGAGTGCATGTCGGAAGAACTTTGACCAGGGAGCAGAGAAGCCTTTGAAAAGATGGTCTATAAAAAGTACAACTTCCCCTTCGTTAGGATTTGGGCGTGCCTCTACCCGAGGCACCCACTAGCTAATTGCCTCTTTGGATGGCAACAAACCTTGATCTACATAATCGTTGAGTATCTGCTCCAAAACTTGTGAAGGCACCCAATTACTGATGGAAGTATTTGACATACTCAAACAACTAGACACAAGCAAAGCAGTTACAAAAACACCCATGTTATGATCAAGGGTAAGACAATATAAATTTTTATAGTGGAAGAGGCATCCCAAATACAAGATGGTACCCAAATATTGGCAACCTCTACATATGGCGGGTTATGGTCATACGGATAAGCCGAGAATGATAAAAAGTGCCTTACACCAAGTGTACGTGTTTAGATTTTTCAAAGTGCAGGACAAACAGGTTTCCACCAATGTGGTTACAAATATGGATCTCGAAAAGGCTCACAAAAAGAAGAGGTTGATAAACCTAAAGCATGAAAGTGGCAGTGGTCTGTGTCACAGGCTCCTAGGCGATATGTTAGCATATTGAGATGAAGCCGCTATGTTTACCGCCTCGTTTTTACAAAAATGGGGATTAGAGGCATGCGGGAAGCAACAATGAAAATTAACAGGCAGAACGTCCCGGTTTCTCCACCGAACTTTGAACAAATCAATTGAAGATCTAGAGGGAAATAGATATGACGCACCTCGCCGGTCGTCGGAGGCGCCGAAAACACGTAGATGAATCTCGGAGGAGATGGAGTGTCGCTGCAGCCCAGTGCGGTCGCTGGAGAAGGTCGACCAACAGCAACGATGGTGCGACTAGTTTCCAGGCCATAGGAAGAAGAAGAAGGGAGGATGAGGTGAAAAGTGAAAGGCTCGGCCTCCACCTATATTTATGGAGAAACACCCGTAGTGGTGACTGCTATGCACGGGAATAGAGGAACCGTAGTTAATTTTGAAAAGGTGACGCCTTGATTCTCGGGATAGAAATAATATGTAGGGGTTTGTTATGATCCCACCACATTGGCCATAAAACTCGACACGTGATGACATAGGCAGACAACACGGGAAAATCACTATGTCTGATAGAGCTATAAGCTGACGGTCGAACAAGCCGAGAAGACACAAATACAAGATGAAAGCTAAGCCGCCTAACAGGAGTAAGGAAGATTGACATGAACAAGTTCAAATCAACCTGGGGCCTAATGTCGGGGATATGACCCTGCAGTATAACCCATCATTTGGGCCGGGTTGGATCGTAGGCATCTCCTAGCATATACGCTGAAGGGGACTGTAGAAAAGACAAGGGGATTGCAAGGAGACTACGAAGTGAGCCACCTCGCGGCCCAGTACCTGAAGGTGTCGACTCAAGGCCCATGAAGTAGGAGACGCTAGAAGGTTTCCTAACTTAGGAAACAAGATAAAGTAGAATTGTAGTAGTTCATAGGCGTTTATTGACCCGCACTCTGTTGTAAACTCGAGGCCTCCACCTATATATAAAGGGGAGCCCTCGAGCTAGAAAGATTAAGCAAGACACCCTCGGGAGCTAGGTTAGCTATTCTGCCTCCTTATAATCGAGATCTCGATCAATATAGACACCAAAGCAGGGCGTAGGCTTTTACGTTCATGGGAGGGGCCGAACCTGGGTAAATTCATCTCCCGTTCCCGATCAACCTCTTCAAATCGCTACATAGCGACAATGGCCTCACCACTAAGTCCTTTCATGAGGACATCTGCCGTGAAAAAACCACGACACCCGCGTTGGGTGCAAGTGTTTGCAATTTTGTGCGCAGGGGGTGAAGACTGGAGTTGTGTGGTCATCCTATTGGTTCGATAACCTTGGTTCTCACTGAGGGAAATACTTAAACTAGTGGGGACGGGGCCTTTAGCCCCGGCCCGTAAGGGGCTTTAGTCCCGGTTCACCAACCGGGACTAAAGGCCTAACCTTTAGTCCCGGCCCTGTTACAATCCGGGACTAAAGGTGCTCCACGTGGGCGCCTCGTAGCGCCCCAGGGGCAGGCCCTTTAGTCCCAGTTCGTTACACGGACCGGGACTAAAGATATTCAGATTTTGCTGGGTTTTGGGTTTTTTTTGAATGAAATCATTTTTGGGTTTTAGGGTTTTAGGGTTTAGGTGCTCGGGAGATTAACGTGATGCCTCGTTTGGTGTTCGGGAATTAGTTTTCATATAATTTAAATAGAAATAATTATGCATATATATATAAGATTAACTTATCTTACAAGCGAGAATATATATACAATTATATGGAGATCTAAATTATCGGGATTAGAGCCCGTCTATTCGATTACATGGACGAACATCAGTAATGGCCCCTAGTTACACTAAATCATCCTTTGTCATCTATTGGTTCCGTCCTCAGAAATCCCGCAAGCTCCTCTGCAACAGCAATCGCGTGTTGCTCTGGTAGGACCTTCGTCCTCATGGCCGTGTGCTATATAAGAAGAGGAGATGAATATGAATATCAATCATGATAACAAAGAATGACGGGTAAAAATAGAGGTTTGAATGTTCTTGCTTACATTGAATCTGTGATCCTTGAGCTCACAGGTAAACGTGTGAATGGTCTCTCAAACATAGTATCCGCATAGATGCGTTCCCCGTGGCTGCTGGTCACACTTTACGAGAATAGAATATATATAATCAAAATAATAATCTAGCATCATAAATGTATTGAAAATTAATAGAAGTATATCATACTACTACTTACCTGAGCCGCTCTAAAGGTCAGCTTCTCAGGAAAGTTACCGGGAGTCACGCACTTGAACCGCTTCCAAATCCTGCCCGACAAGGATAACGATTTGCTAAGTTTTTCATTAATTGATATATCAGAAAATCATCGAAAGAGACCGATAGAGCGCAAGAATGATTAAAATTACCCTTGGAGCATGTCCTGCAGGCTTTGGAACTGTTCCAAGGGTCTCGATAATGGGTCGAAGGCATCAACTCTTCCCTTATCAATTTGAATGTCCAACAGAATCCAATGGGAGCTGCACATGTATATATATATATGTGTGTGTCAGCAACTTATCAATTACACTTATAAGTGAATGGACACAATAGAGTAAAGACCCTCACATGAAGTTGTATGGAAACAGTATGTGGTCATAGAAATTTTGATCTATTAGAAACCTTAGTAGGTTTTCCTCCGTCTCCTTGGGTTTATCAGTTAGCGTCGCTATATGTATTTTATCTGGGTCAATAAACCCAATATTTAGGATGGCCTTACTTTTACAATCCAGAATCTTCATTCTGCATAATAGAGTACAAGTTATATATAGACAATGAATTGAGATAACTAAACAAGTTATATGTAGACAACGAATTGAAAAACTTACAGACAGTAGCAACTCATAAGCGATTTGTCGAGGGCGTCGCCATTGTACATCTGGAAGAGTTCATCAAAGTCGATATGGATTTCTTCGGAGCGGCCGTAGTACTCCCGTGGGACACTCAGCACGATCATCGTTCTCCCATTCTTTGATTCACTTAAGTACCATTGATGCAAGTAACGCATATTTGTTGGGAGATCATCTTTGCTGACCAAAGGCTCTCCCATGACAAACTGTGGCTTAGGGGCTACCACAGCCTTGGGTATCCTGTCGTCTTGGGAAGCCAGCAAATCTTCAACCGAGATACCACATTCAGCCGCCAACTCCTTTGCTCTTTCAAAAGCTTGCCCCTGCACCGGAGGGGGAACATTCCCGGTTAACACCTTGAGGGGTGGGATCGACGGTTTTGCCTGTTGTCCAAGTTGAGGAACGTCTGATTTTTTCTTGCTTGTAGTTGAACTTGATTTGCTCCCACTTGCACTTGCACGTGAGCTGCTCTTTTTCACTTCCTTCTGCAATGTGCGTGTATAGTCATCGGGCTTATAGTGTAAGTCATACTGTGATGGAAGGGTTATGAAGTCTTTTGCCCATGCTATTTGCTTCTCGGTGTATTCCGGGCGGGTCTCGGGTTCCTTCTTTTTCATCTGCGCATCATGATGTTCCTTTTCTATCTTGGCGTTTTCCTCGGGGGTACGATCATAAGGTCTGGTAGGAAGATTAGCATGAGGTACCTTCGGGAGGGGCGACCGTTTGCACTTTGGGGGGCTCCTCGCTTAGGAATCGTCGGCGGAGCGTTCTTGGTGGCACGCTTCCCCTTAGTATCCTGTGCGGGCGGCGGCAGAGACGGACGACCCAAGTCCGGCGGCGGTGATCGAGATGGACTCGTGTTGTGCTGGCCGACGTCATGTGGAGGGCTTGGAGGTAATGGAGGTGTAGGTGACCTGCGACGACTCGGAGGCGGTGTTGTCCTTGGGGCCAAGCGTGGAAGCTTGATGTAGTTCTTGTCCCATAGGATGACTCCACCCAGTACTTCTCCGAGTGTCCTCTCATCTTCGGGTCCAACTATGTCGAGCTCCATATCATGGAACCCCGTCATGATTTCATCCACCTCGACTTTAGCAAAGCCAGCTGGAATCTCACGGCCATGCCAGCGTGCATCAAGGCCAGAAGGTAAAGCTTGTCCGACGGCCACCTTCATGGATATGTTCTTGAATTTCTGATGGAGTTCACATGATGCTGACTCCTTGATTCCATCCACGGGGTAGCCAGGACCGCCCTCTATAATTCTTCGTGCATCGTCGGGCGGGGCCTCTGATTCAGCCACGCTGCTTTTCCGCTTAGATGGGGCGCCGGTAATATCAAGTGCAGGATCTTCCTGGCGCGGTGCTCCTCTAAGCTTATCAATCTGCTTCTGTTGCTCGTTAATCCTGGCAAGCAACTGGTTGAACTTGTCATTCTCCTCATCCTGCTGCCGCTTCTTTTCTCTCTCTCGGCTTCTGTAAGTGTCTTGGTCTCTGGCGAACCCAAGCCACCACGGGTAAGAAGGACCGAAGCCTCGCTTTCGTCCTCCATGTTCGTCATTGCCGAGGACCAGTGTGAGCAAATCTTTATCTCTATTTGAAGTGAACTTTCTTTTTCCCTCCTTAATTTCTTTCACTATCCTTTTCCAATTCTCCCTCGGTATCCTAAGACCGTCATTGCATATGAGGTCCCCTGTTTTTTCATCGTACGACCCACCATGCGCAAGGAACCAATTTCTTGCTCTCAATTCCCACTCATCACGGAGTGGTTCATGTACGATGCCTTTATCTAGCAGATCTTGCTCTTTCTTCTCCCACTTTGGGATGGCAGTCTCATAGCCCCCTGGCCCCAGCTTGTGGTGATATTTCTTCTTGTCGGCATTTATCTTGTTCTTTTCAGATAATGCCTGGGCATCTTCTGAATCCTTGTACTCTTGAAATGCCTTCCAATGATTCGCCTCCTTGTCTAGATATCGCTCGAATACTGGCACTTTATTTGTCTTCAGATAGTTTTTCCACAGATTCTTCTTCCAGCTACGGAACAGTTCGGCCATCTTCTTCAGAGTCCACTGCTTGACTTTGGCCCTCAGTTTGTCTGCGGCGTCTTCATTCTCACATTCTGGCAGGTTGAAATGTGACATGAGATCATTCCAAAGATTATCTTTGTACCTTTGGGCGACATAGTAACTATCGGCTGCCCCTTTGCGCTTGTTCCACTCCCGAACGCTGATCGGGACGTGATCCCTAACAAGAACTCCACATTGCTTCTTGAATGTGTCAGCAGCATTCTTAGGAAGCTTGGGTAATGCGTCCGTGCGTCCAACTTTCTGGTCGGGCCTCGTTTCATAGTTTTGCTCGATGTGGAGGCCTAAGAGGGAGAAACATTCGTCAAATGAATGTATATGTATACAATATAGAGCTATCTCCAATATTTTTCACATATTACAAGTGATTGTCGAACTTCATATGTATACCTCGCCGGACTTTATTATTTCTTCACCGGCTTCTCCATCAGTGGAGCTATCACCTTCTCCGTCATTGGACCTATCTCCTGCCCCATCGGCTTCATCTTCGTGTCGCTCGACCTCCATTCCTACGTCGTGGTTTAGATATGAAGTCGGAGATTCAGCTGGTTCAACGTTGGGGCTGTCTTTGATTATATCTTCGAGAAGTTCTTCCTCTTCGAGGTTCTTGATATGTGGATCCATAGTTCTGCAAAAAACGGATTCTCTTAACCTTTGTACCAAAAAAGAATTATTCTAGCAAGAACTCCGTTCCAAAACAACTTTAGTCCCGGGTCGTGGCTCCACCCGGGACTCCTAGATTTCTGCATAGTATTCAAAGTAGGAGTACTTTTCCAATTTGAGCATTCAATAAGCAAAACCAAATCGTAAAATAAAGTAGTATTCAAATTAGCATGCATTCAATTATAAGCAAATACATCATCTCTTTTGTCCGTACATCGTCGAATATTATCACTAATACTCCTCGAATACTATCATACATATAGCATCACTGATACATCTAGAACCGTAGTGCCAGACGGGTATCGGCGCAGGCGGTGGACACCCAAAGAGAAGGAACCATCACAGGATCATAGCTCCAGTGAGATCCCCGAAGAACCTACCAGGTATGCTCGAACCTGCCCTCCAACGCAACCATGTAGCGACGGACGTGCTCATCCTCCTCACTGACACAGTGACGTACCACCTCCGCGGTATCCGGAAGCCTCGGCACCCTCACTGGCCCAGGCGACCGCCACCAAACAAGGATCGGGTCAACGACGGGCTCGCTCCTCACCAACTTACGCCCCCCGGAAGGTAGCACCTCCCAATACCAGCCGAGCGGAGCCCAGTCCCGGACAGGGCCCCTCTGATCAAGCAGGTGTCCTCTGCCGAGTCGACGACGAGGATGCGGGATAGGCATCGTAAAATGAACTAAAAAAATAAACTAGTTCTATTAATTTACTTGCTAAAAATAAACTATTATCACTTAAACATATACAATAGCAAAATTAAACTATTAACACTTAAGCATATACAATAGCAAAATTAAGCAATAATCTAAGAAACACTATTAACACTTAAGCATATACACTATACAATAGCAAAATTAAATGACAAAAAAAATATCTCTTCTTCTTGTAACCCTAAACTAATTTTTCCTCTTCTTCTATTTCTCCTATTCTTCTACTTCTTCTTCTACTTCTACTTCTCCTCTTCTTGTAGTACTTCTCCTCTTCTCTTCTTCTACTTCTCCTCTCCTCCTCTTCTATTTTTTTCTCTTCTTCTACTTCTCCTCTTCTTCTATTTTTCCTCTTCTTCTCCTCTCCTCCTCTTCTTATTCTCCTTTTTCTTCTTTTCTTCTCCTCCTCTTCTTATTTTCATTTTTCCTAATCATATTTTTTTATTTTTGTTCATATTTCTTCTTCTTGTAACCCTAACCTAATTCTAAATATTACTAACCCTAATAATCTAGCACAAACCTAATAACAATAGGAATTAAATGACAAAAAAATCTTTTTCTTTTTCTTCTTTTCTTCTCCTTTTTCTTCTTTTCTTCTCCTTTTTCTTCCTTTCTTCTCCTTTTTCTTCCTTTCTTCCCTTTTTCTTCTTTTCTTCTCCTTTTTATTCTTTTCTTCTCATTTTTCTTCTTTTCTTCTCCTTTTTCTTCTTTTCTGCTCCATCCCTTTTTCTTCTTTTCTTCTCCTCCTCTTCTTATTCTCTTCTTCTACTTCTCCTCTTCTTCTCCTCTCCTCCTCTTCTTTTCTTCTCCTTTTTCTTCTTTTCTTCTCCTTTTTCTTCTTTTCTTCTACTGGCCGTAGTGTTGGGGAGGATGGGGCGGGGGGCTTACCGGCCGAAGGTGTCGACGGTGCGCGGCGAGGAGGACTGTGCGGCGCGCGGCGAGGAGGGCGGCGCGCGGCGAGGAGGAAGGCAGCGGCGAGGAGGACGACGGCGACGGCAAGGAGGACGGCAGGCGCCGGCGACCAGGACGGCGGGCATCCTGACGGCATTGTTGAGTTCGTCGCTGTGCCGCGCCGGGCAGGAGAACGAGAGGAAGAAGAAGAGAAATGGACTATTTGGGTTGGAATTTTCAAAGTCCCTCTTACATAGGTGGATCTATAGTCCCGGTGCGTGGCTCGAACCGGGACTAAAGACCCCCTTTAGTCCCGGGTGGGTCCACGGCCCGGGACTAAAGCCCCTCGTTTCCCGCCTCCTCGCCTGTCGAAAAGGGGGTCTTTAGTCCCGGTGCGGAGCTCCAACCGGGACTAAAGGGGGGGTCTTTAGTCCGGATTCGAGCCATGCACCGGGACTAAAGCCCCTCCTCAGGTGCACGATAAGTTTATAAGCCCCGTCGCAGCTTCTCCATCGAGTTCCTCTCTAAAGCAGGCTTACGAGCCTAAACTCACTGAAAATTGAAACTGTATTCGAAATTATAAAGAAATTCCAATCTAAATTCACTAGAGAAAAATTTAGATTGAATTTTCTCTATGATTTCGAATATAGTTTCAATTTTTTTCTATTTTCATAATTAATAATTTTGACTATCCAAACTATTATCTATTTTGTTATTTTCAATTAAAAACTATGTTTATTAAAAATTCTTTTTGCATATTTGAGAATTTGACAAAACTATGATAATGAAAAGTGTTTGAAATTGAATAAATAATGCAAAACTATTATCTATTTTCATAATTAATTATTTTAACTATCCAAACTATTATCTATTTTGTTATTTTCAATTAAAAACTATGTTTATTAAAAATTCTTTTTGCATATTTGAGAATTTGACAAAACTATTGTCACATCCCTAACCCTTAAGCAAGATAGCATTGTGCTCATGTCTTCTTTGCATTTGCATCTAAGAAGTTTCAACAAAAACAACAAAGTGGCAAAGGAAAAACTCAAAACCCTAGCCACCATTTCAATTAAAGGAAATCTCAAACTAGTTCAAAATCAATGAACCCAAAATGGCCTCAAGAAATGTTCAAACTTTCTGATAAATCATGAAAGTAAATGAGCATTGGAGAAAACTATTTTCTTGACACTTTAAGCTTTTTGAATAAATGAATAAGGCTACTGGTTTCAAGTTTTAAATTTGAAATCAGAAACTATAAATTTCCAAAAATGTTGAAAACCTTGGAAATGGTTGGGGATATTATAACAAATATTTCAGGAGGTCTAAAATAGTTTTTACTTATTGTTTTGGAGCTGAATTAATTAGCAAAACAGAAAAAAAATGGAAAAACCTTACCTGTCGCCTAAGCCTGGCCTGGCCCATCCTTGGCTCGTCCCCTCCCTCGCGCCAGTAGGCAGCAGGAGGTGGCCGCCGCCCCCTCCGGCGCGGCCACGCACCTGCGTGCCTGCCTGGCCACCGCCTCGCGCTGGCGACGACGGGGATAAGCTCCCCAGGGCCTCCCCTATCCATTCCCCGCCTCGGTTCTCTTCCTCCTCCAGGATCTCCTCCTCCTCCTTGCTGCCGCCATTAGAGCCGAGCTCGAGCTCGAGCTGCCCGTGCCCCTGGCCATAGGATTCCCTCCCAGAGCACGCCATTAGCTCCGCCTCGTCGCCCTGGTCATCTCTGCAGAAGCCGAAGCTTCCTCGAGCCCTGCAACGCCCGCAACGCTGTCGTCTTCCACCTCCAGCCGCCAGACCTCTCCCGTCGATTCGTCGCCCCAGGCCTTCCCCGAGCCGTCTAAGCTCTGCTCTGCACTCCACGTGAGCATGCGGTCGTTTCCCCTAAGTTTTCCCCGTCGATCCCCTCCTCTAGCTCTAGTTTCACCGGAGCCCGACGAGGACCGCCGCTGCCGCTCGTCGCCGGTAGCCCTCCGATGATCAGCTCGTCCTTCCGAGGGCACCAGCAACTCCAGGTCGACGCGTAGACGCTGTAGCAGCTAAGAACCGAGTGTAGATCCCTCTGATTCAAAGACCCCGATGACGCCCGAGCCTTGGCCGCCGCCAAGCTCGTCGCCGGCGTCATCTCCGGCCAGATCAGCCCCGGCTAGGTGCAGAAATGAAGCTGCGGGAGACGTGTCGTTCCTCTGGTGCTCTCCGCGCAGCATTTGGCCCCCTGTGCGCCGTTTTCGAGCCCATCCGCCGTGCTGGTGGTCGCCGGAGGCTCCCCGCCGGCAAGGACGACCTCGCCGCCGGTGGATGTCGACGTGGCAAAGCTAACCCAGCAGCTCAGCACCTAATCACTCGCTGACAAGTGGGCCCAAGGCCAAGTCAAACCTCAGTTAGGGCTGGTTAGCGCGGGATTAGTCCCAGAGAGGCCGACCAGTGGGGCCCCCCTGTCAGGTTTGACCTGAACAGGTCGGCTGACCTGCTGACGTCAGTATGATGCAATAAATAGAATTTCCAGTATAAAACTAATTCAGGAAATTGCTAAAAATTATAAAAATCATAGAAATTAATCTGTAACTCCAATGAAAATAATTTATATATGAAAAAGTATCAGAAAAATTCAAGGATTCTGATTATGCTATTTTCAACCATGTTTAAAAAAGTTACAGAACCCTAAATTGTGGAATAAGGAATAATTCAATTCTTATAATCACCTTTTAAATGGAATTTGCAAAAATATTCAAATTTCATTATATGTACAATATTCACCACTGTCCTAATTACAATTCAGTACCATAACATGACATTTCATGCATGTTAACATCAAGTTGATCTGAGCATCAGATCGAATCAATTAAACCGGTATCCTAGAATACCCCGTTTGAATTGCTATTCAAATGTGATTCAAATCAACTCTAAACCTAATACATGTTGAAAATAATAACTTATCACCTTTTATTCTCATGCCATGCTCATGCATCATTTTGAGTGCATATGATTGTTATTGAATGTTGCCATTCATTTCGGTAGGCTCCGCAGCCCCGGATTCCACCGAATATCCGTCTGACGGATATCGCTCCTCCTCTGAGCAACAAGGCAAGCAACCCCTTTGATCATTCCGATAACCCCCATGTTCTTGCTCCTGCACCTATTTATTGCATTTAAGATCAAATGCTTCAACTGCTTTTGCCACGATAGTTGAACCCACTTCCTTTGCATGACTTAACCTTGTCACAGTAAATAGCCGAACCTTGCAACCTAGCATACCTCGTAGTTGCTTGAGCTATGATGTGCCTTATCCTGCTATGCATGCTATGCTTAGAGTTGTGTATGGTCTGTCATCTGGGAGATGAACAGAAATGTGGAATGTGTTCGGTAGGCAAAGGTTGTGTGTTGAACTTGAGTTGGTAAATGTACCGGTGAAAGGCTGTGTAGGAGTACATGGCGGGTTGTTTCATTGGAACCGTCCTTAGGAACTGAGTTCCGTGTATGTATTCCAAGACTAGATACTACCACATGCTGGGCCCTGAAATATGACCCCGCTCGGCCTATTAATCGCGTAGTACCCGGTCGAGGAGTTGCAAGTAGTTTCTGGTGTTTATAGTAATGCTGGAGGCCGTGCATGGTGCTGACCTGAGAGGTGGGCCGTGATGCGGTAGGCAGTGGCACGGTGTACCAAGTGGCACCCGGATGGTGGGCTTGGGAACCCTGCGCACATCGTTTGAGGCCGTGGCGGAAACCTCGGCCGGACTTCCGTACGGGTTACTCTCAGATAGGCAATAAACCTGGACTAGGTACTAGTGTGGTTAACGGTCGTGGCCGACTCCCTCGCTGGGCTTCCGCTTGAAGGTTGCCGAGGTGCATGATGTGCACATAGCGATAAGTGGCTAGAGCGTGTGTGACGAAGTACACCCCTGCAGGGTTATGATCTATTCGAATAGCCGCGTCCGCGGATATGGACTATTTGGAGACATATGTTGTTCATAGATAACTTCAATGGCTACTCATAAAATTGACAAGATAAGCGTGAGTGTCGTGGACGGAATTTCCGTATGGAGACGGAATGATTCCACGATAGTGTATTGTTGTGGTGTTAGTGGACTCGTGTGCGAGAAATCAAGTTGTCAAAACTAATTTCAAAATGAAAGTTGTCTAGCCACGAGTCAAATGCTGGCTTCCCGCATGAAACCCCACAATACCTTTTGATACCTTGCATGAGTAGTTAGTTCTCCTAAAGTCTTGCTGAGTACCCTCGTACTCATGTTTGCTTAATAAATGTTGCAGAGGTTGCTAATGACCCTAATGGATGGTTCTTCGTAGACATCGACGACGGCAAGTAGCTGGTGTCCCAGCTACGATCTGGCCCTACGTCGGCTCTGTAATATAGTCAGGCCATGTGCCTACTAGTTGCCCTGTCTGTACCCAGACAGTTTATAACTCTTCCGCTGGCTTGTATTTGTATGACTGTTATTATGGGTCGTGAGACCCTTAATGTGTAATATTATGTGTGTGGCTCTTCCGAGCCTCTTAAATAAAGGTTGTATGTTTATGGTTATGTTGTGGTGCCATCGATGTATCTACACATATCGGTATGCCATGCGTACGTGTGTCGTACTTGATATGTATGGGGTTCGATTACCTAGTCGTGAACTTTAGTAGCACTCCTTACAAGGAAATGCCCCTTTGTGATCCAACGAGCCTTGGTAGTTCGCTACTGCTCCGGACACATTGGTTGACCGGCATGTGTCCTTCTTAGCTGCTGTGTCTGTCCCCTTTGGGGAAATGTCACGCGACGTAATGGAGTCCTTGTAGCTTGCTACGACTCGTCTACGTTCGTTGATGACCGACAACCTGCTTTGTTGGGTCATGTATGCCTGTCCTTGTGCGGTACTGCCACTTTGGTTTATGACTAGACATGTCGATCCTGGTTCTTTGACATTGGATTGCTAGCGACACTATCACATACGTGAGTCAAAAGACGCAAACGGTCCCGGCTAAGGTAAGGCTGCAGCCGTGGAGTTAACCGTGCGTGAGACCACAAAGGGATGCGATGTATTACAGGCTGGATTCCTATGGCTTAGGATCGGGGTCCCGACAGCGTTGGTATCAGAGCCTGACTGACTGTAGGATTACTAAGCCAAACTGGTCGAAGTTGAGTCTAGAATTGCTTTAGTTATATATAAGGGAATTGTTTCTAGAAGGGAACGTAAGACTCTTGTTCTCTTCTCAAGTTATTCTATTCTGGTCATCCTCGTCTTTTCTGCGGGAATTAAGGACTAGGTTACTCATCTTCTCCTAGGCTCGTGTTTCTGATCGGTAGCTTATAGGACTACGGGTCAAGAGATATTGGGTTTCTTTTATTCCTAGGAAGCAGGAAGTAAGTTTGATGATCAGAGAGTTGAACTCGATAGTTGAGTGGTTACGCTATTCCATGTTGGGTTGTCTCAAATTTGTTTTGAGCATTTACAGCCGTTATGCTGCCCAATTTTGCATTCAGAGCTCTAATGCTTTTGCATTACTCTCTATTTACAGATGCCTGGCCGTCCTTCTCGTCAGGTGGTACGTCTGACCAGGTGCATTGATGTACCGGGTCATACGGCCATGCTGGTCAGGGTGATGTCGGTGTGCGGTTACCGCTGGTACCCCGAGTACACAGTGGAGAAACAGTACCGAGACTTCAACCAGAGCCAGTACATCTGCATTGTTAGGGTATTTCCAGACTACCCTGGAGCTGAGAAGCCAATCCATTGGTCCTATGGGTTGGGGGTCACCGTTGACATGGCAGTACAGGATGCTGCCTATTCAATGCTGACTATTATGAGAGCGAGACATGCACTGCTGCAGAATTCAGAGTTCTGCTATGTTCCGGCCTCTCAGTCTGGTGAAGAGGGATACCTCAGTGGAGTCTATTTTGATTCTTCTATGGAGGATCCACTTCTGCAGTCCACTGTTGAGATGCTAGAGAACAGAGACAGGGATGCTCGTGCTCTCCGCATGGAGCTTTATGCTACCCGTGCCCGTCTGTGGACAGCTTTGACGCAGCTGGCACCGGTAGTCCAGACAGGGTATGGAGAGATGCAGATGCTGAACCCTGTTAGAACCCATCTTCCGGCCCACGTTGACTGGCCAGCTATAGGAGGAGTCACACCTCTTCGGGGACCCCTCTTACCACCAGTCAGGGGACCAAGGCCACATCCGTGTCCTTATGGATCCCAGGGATCTCAGGCTAGAGTGTTTCCTGATCCGCAGGTTGAGCTTCCAGGTCATGGAGGTAATCTCTATGAGATGTTCTATGCGGATGCCTGAGCTGTGAGCGGAAGGATAGTATGGTAGTAGCCGTACGTTCACAGTCCTGCATGACTTGTGAAGTATGCATGTAATGTGAAATGAATTCCGGAGGCCTAGATAAATAATGTATAAGAAGCTTGTAAGCCTCTGATGAGTAGTTTCATAATGCCAGTAGTTTGCTCTTCGGTTAAGTTTGTACTGAACTATGTAAGGGTGTGTATGAACCATGGTGTATATACAGCAGTTGCTTGTTACCATGTTGTTCGGATATTCATTTCCGCATTCCGTGTGTTCAGTACATTCTTAATCCATAGTTAGTATTGATATGATATTGGTCTAAGCTATGAGTTTGTTTGTCAGGATGGTGTTCACCAGGTTGAACCGTGCCCCTGCTCATGAGCAAGGTGAGGGTAGTCAAGCGTAACAGGAAGACATGCCTCACCCACCTTCTCTGGTAGAAGTGATGCTTGAGGCTGAAAGAAACAAAAGGGAGACCAACCGACTGCTAGAGCGTATTGAGAAGAATACGGCTCGACAGCCTAGGAATGCTGCAGTGTCCCTCAATGACTTTGTGAAGCTGAATCCTCCAAAGTTTCATCATTCCGTCGATCCCCTCGATGCTGATGACTGGCTGTGCAGCATCTCACGCAAGATTCGCTCGGCGAATGTGTCTGAGGCCGACAAGGTGACCTTTGCGGCGTATTTCCTGGAGGGACCCGCCAATCTGTGGTGGGAGAATTTTGAAGCTATGCGTCCCGCTGAACCAGTGGCCACGTGGGCAGACTTCAGTGCAGCTTTTCGTCTGCACCATATTCCAGAGGGCCTGATGGACAGAAAGAGAGAGGAGTTTTGTGCCTTCACTCAGGGCAAGTTGTCTGTGGATGCCTATAGCCGCGAGTTTGGTAACCTCGCCCGCTATGCAACAGAGGAGGTGTCTACTGATGCCAAGAAGCAAGCAAGATTCGTAAGGGTCTGAGCCCTGAGCTCCGTCGAGACCTGCGCCTCCATGAGTGTGCAAGTTTTCAAGCCTTGGTCAACAAAGCGATCAGTGCGGAGACTGGTCATACTGACTTCGAAGCCACAAGGAAGCACTCCCGTGACTTTGGCTCATCTTCTGGTTCCGCGTTTCCAAAACGCAGGCTGTGGGTTCCAAACAGTTCTCTGCCGCCAAGATACACTCCGAGGCCATCTTACGTGGCGCCTCCGACGAATCAGGCCAACCCTCCAGCAAAAGCTTATCGTGGTCCAGCTAGCAATGTTGCACCACGTGCCAACCAGGTGATATGCTACAAGTGTGGAGAACCAGGGCATTATTCCCATGAGTGTCCTCAGAATGTGGGTGCCAAGCAACCCGGAAAGTCCGTCGGGCAGGCCAAGTCGGGCAAAGCTTATTATGTGAAGCCAACTCCTGCACGTGGCCGTGTGAACTATGTGTCAGCAGAAGAAGCTGCAGAGGATCCCGACGTCATGCTGGGTACGCTTCTTGTTAATCATCACCCAGCGTCCGTTCTCTTTGACACTAGGTCTTCTCATTCCTTCATTTCAGAAAGTTATGCACAGTTGCATAACATGTCATTTTGTGATATGCCAATCCCATTGGTTGTCCAAACCCCTGGTAGTAAATGGCAAACCTCTAGCATAACCTATGACAATGAAATTCTAGTAGACAGGCTAGTTTTTCTAGCCTCATTGATAGCATTGAAATCTTCGGATATTAATATCATCTTGGGCATGGACTGGATGTCAGCTCACTATGCCAAGATTGATACTCATTCTAGAAATGTCCAACTTACCCATCCCTCGGGTGAGATAGTAAATGTCTCCACTCAAGTTGCCAAATGCCAGCTCTATTCCCTAAATACCAACCCTCTTCCGGAACTTGAAGACATTCCGGTAGTCCGTGACTTCCCGGATGTTTTTCCAGAGGAACTGCCAGGAATTCCACCTGACAGAGATGTAGAGTTTGTGATAGATCTTGTTCCGGGAACTGTCCCAATAGCCAGAAGACCTTATAAGATGGCACCCCTAGAGCTAGCCGAACGTAAGAAGCAATTAGATGAGGCCTTGAACAAAGGTTTCATTCATCCTAGCTCTTCTCCTTGGGCTTGTCCCGTCCTCTTCGTCAAGAAGAAAGACGGAACGGATCGGATGGTTGTAGATTACCGACCAGTTAACCTGGTCACTATAAAGAACAAGTATCCGCTCCCCAGGATCAACGATCTGTACGATCAGCTCGCTGGATCCTCAGTCTTCTCTAAAATGGATTTGAGGTTGGGATACCATCAAATCAAGATTAAGAAAGGGGACATTCCAAAAACGGCTTTTGTTACTCGTTATGGCCAATATGAGTACACCGTTATGTCCTTCGGTTTAACCAATGCCCCAGCCACCTTCTCTCGACTGATGAATTCAATCTTTATGGAGTATTTGGATAAATTCGTCATAGTATACCTCGATGATATTCTCATCTACTCAAAGAATGAACAAGAACATGCCGAGCATCTAAGGCTGGTATTGATGAAACTTCGAGAGCATCGCCTTTATGCCAAATTTTCAAAATGTGAATTCTGGTTACCAGAAGTGACCTATCTAGGCCACGTAATCTTTGGTAAGGGTATTGCTGTCAATCCCGAGAGAGTTCAAGCTGTCCTTGATTGGACTCAACCTGAATCGGTTAAGCAAGTTAGGAGTTTTCTTGGTCTAGCGAGCTATTGTCGCCGCTTCGTCGAGAATTTCTCCAAGGTTGCAA